>NC_037689.1:53765151-54065151 GCF_003255815.1 Theropithecus gelada
ATATATATATATATATATATATATATATATATATATATATATATATATATATCTGTCAGCTGTGTCTCAACAGGGAACGAAGTTGAGATATATAAGAATACTGAAGAGCACTGAAATCAAACTCAGGAGATGTGGGGTTGGGTCCAGATGCTGCCACTAAACAGCTGGTCAAGCATGCAATCACTTAATCTTCTTGGTATTACTATTATTACATTGGAAGGTTGATGTATTTGATCTTTCTGTAAAATAAATGTACTTGTTCATTTGACCAAAAAATATTAGTGCAATACCTACCATTTGCTAGTCATTGAATTAAAGCTAGACACACCTGGTATTTGGCATGTAAAGGTAGAAAAAGGGTATATAGACTTTATGATGTGACAGAGTCATGGGTAGACCAGTAATTATGGAATAGCTTCCAATTCTGAAGCCCACAACAGAAAAATTGTATGGAAAACACTTGGGAGGGTAGGAGGAGGGCCACGGAGATGTTAAAAATTTGAGAAACAGCTTTTTTTGTTGCCAGACCATGGGGACTCATCTGATTCATGATAGAAAAGAAAAGTGGGAAGGAGATTAAATAACAGACCTCAAAGAATGAAGGAACACTGTCGAAATGTACAGTAAGCATAAATGGACTTTTCCTATTTGAATACAAATAATTTAGACAGTAACTGGAACTTAGGTTAGGTAGTTGAAAAACTGTCAAGTATAGCAGATTGGTGGAACGCCATCTGCTTGTCACTTTTTAAGAAGAGAGTTGGCAGTTACCCTTCTTCAGATTGCTTCTAATAGAATGAGAGCCTTTTCTGAGATAGTGGAAAAGAATGAATGACTGCTCAAATACTTTTCAGACCACAATCTTAAAATCGACAATTGAAGTACAAAACTGCTACAATTTCCTTTTGAAATCTTGTTTCTTTGAAGGTAAAGTTATATTCAATTTTAAAACTATTCAGTGAAGTTTTAGGAAATATTAGGAATACATGTTGAAGCCTTCCATTTTGAGTAGTAGGGTACATATTCCCATGAATATACCTAAATAGTTCTGGTTTCTTCATCAGAGTATGACAGTCAAGATTATGGTATACTCTATAGTGATTTCAAGCAGAAGTCCTTTCTTGAAGAGTGTTAAATAGCATAAGAAGGTTAAGGTAAGTTTACTGCAATTAACACTTTATTTCTGTTAAAATGCAGGACATAGGTAATCAAAAATCTCTAATCATCAGAATTGATGTTAGCCTTCTCTTTTTCCTAGAAATGATGAATTAGAGCTTCCCTTCCTTCATCAGTTCAGATCCCAAAGCACAACCCTAACTGGAAATGGTAACCATGCAATAAAACTGCCAAAAGGTTAAGAGAGGGAGAAGAAAGGGAACTCCATCATAAAATGGATAATTAACATCTAAATGCTGAATATTAAATACTAAACAGTAGAGGTTTCACATTCTATCACTGTCTTGGATGTTAACAATGATGCCACTGTAGTGCCTTTCCTGTTAACCAGTGAGCATTGTTGAAGAACCTGGCCTGGGACCAGGGACCCACTACTGCCTACATAGAAAGACTTCCTTCTGATGAGTGTGAGCAGTGCTGGGGCCTCACCAGCCAGGGCTTTCTGTTGTCTCTTCCCTTTCGACAGTGTGATACATCTCCTTAATTTCAAGCACTCTTACCTCACTGATACATACAAATATGAATTTTTAAATTAATTAATTAATTAGTTAATTAATGCCAAGAGTTAAGGAGTCTCCCTAGCTGCTCAAGGCCTTGAAGTATCTTGGGATAGGGTGTAAAATTGATTTATTTTGTTATTACAACTGATTAAGGGTCTTCATATTTTTTTGTACAAAAGCTTGCTCCTAACGTATTAGACTTTGAGGAAGTTTTCAAGGTTTAGAGGCTGTAACTAGAAAAACGACAATAGTATAGCCATGTTGTAAGTGTTTTTAGCAGGGAAATCATCTGTTAGTGAGGGAGAAAAAGATTTGACTCCACTGAAATTTATTTGCCTAATCCTAAAGATTCACCTGAAGCAGAATCAACAGTAGAAACATTACCGAAACAGGAAAGGGTGAGGGTTACACACCCCTCCCCTGCCATGTTTCTATTAATGAGAAGGATCAGGACCCAAGAGAGGAATAAGAATGCAAGAACTAATTGCCATCTTTTTCCTTCACTGCAGATAAATGAAGGCCATTTTCACAAAAAAAATATGATCATTGCAGATAAATGTAGGATATTGTCATAATAAATTAATCTTTTTTTTTTTTTTTGCAATTTAAGCCAAAAAAATGTAGTATGACAAGAGTACATTTAAGTGCCAAGTAACCTCATGCTTTAACTGCCTAGATATTTAAGGTATTATTGAAATGGAAATGGAATGCTTTATTTAACTTTGGAGAGGTGAGTGAAGTTCAAATTAAAATGTATAAATAACCTTATATGTGAGTATTTGATATTTAATTTAAATAGAGACTTCAAAAAATTCAAATGAAGATAAATAAATCACTGCTTGATATATGGAGTACTGATTAATAGCATAAGCTCTGGAGTCAAAGAGACTTATTTTTGAATATCTACTCTGTCACTGACTAACTGTGTAACTTTGGACAAATTATTTAACCTTTCTGACCCTTCGTTATCTCATCTATAAAATGGGAATTCCAACATAACTTACTCAAAAGGTATAACTGTGGCACTAATTCTAAGACTTGTATTAATTTAGGTTTGCCCAGAAGTAGACCCTGAGACAAGGATTTAAATACAAATAATTTCATCGAGAGTTGATCCCAGAAAGCCATGGTAGAGGAGAAGATAGAGTTGTAGAGCTGAGGATATACATATCTGTCAGCTGTGTCTAAGCAGGGAACAAAGTTGAGATATATAAGAATACTGAAGAGCACTGAAATCAAACCCAGGAGATGTGGGGTTGGGTCCAGATTCTGCCAAAATGGGAAGGAAGCCTATACATGGGAAGGAAGCCTATACAAGGCATGCTAAGAAGCCTGTTTATCACTGTGGTCAACTGCCCAATGCACTGGAGATTTTTAGTGTGGAACATGCATTGGAGGTGTCCTACCCAAGGGGAGAAGAAGGTGGGATATTTATTTTGATATGGTTTGGCTGTGTTCTCACCCAAATTTCATCTTGAATTGTAACTCCAATAATCCCCACGTGTTGTGGGAGGGACCAGGTAGGAGGTAACTGAATCATGGGGGTGGGTTTTTCCTGTGCTGTTCTCCTGATAGTGAATAAGTCTCATCAGATCTGATGGTTTTATAAAGAACAGTTCCCCCGCACATGCTCTCTTGTCTGCTGTCATGTAAGACGTGCCTTTCCTCCTCCTTCGCCTTCTGCCATGATTGTGAGGCCTCCCCAGCCATGTGGAACTGTGAGTCCATTAAACTTCTTCTTCCTTTATAAATTACCCAGTCTCGGGTATTTCTTCATAGCAGTATGAAAACTATGAAGACTAACACATTTATCCTCCAGCTTCTGTCCATTGGTTAAGTGCCATTCCAGAGATATCTCCTCCCCAGCTTCCAGCCTGCTCTGCAAGAGGCAGAGCTACTCCTACAGCCAGAGAAAGGACTCAGGTAGAGTCACAGGTACTTGTAGTTAGAAGCTTCACGGTTTACAGGAAGGATGAGTGCTAAGGGGAAATGGGTAGTCCACTAAGGATCAAATCTATCTTACCTGCTTGGTTTCTGTAAAGTGTCATTGGAGCACAGCTGTGTCCCTTTATTTAGGTATTGTCTGTGGCTTTTAGTATACAATGACAGAGTTGACCACATGACCCATAAAGCAGAAAATATTTAGTATCTGGTCCTTTGCAGAAACAGTGTGTTGATCCCTTATATAGTTGGTAGCACAACTGAGATATTAGAATTTAGGCTTCTTGACCTCCAGTGCTGTGCTTTCCTAATTACACTTGAGACTTGCTCTCTCCAAACTTAATTACAGGAAGAGATGATTTTACCAGTGTTTAATCAACTAGAAACTTCTATTAACTGGCTCTTCTATATGTCTACATACAATGGGTTATTCATTCCATAGTTATTACCAAGAGACATTTGAATCAAATATCCTGATTTGGAGTCTTCACATTAAGCATGTCTATATGCAATTTCTTTCAAAAATGCTAAATCGGGTATTGTAGAACATTAATGTTCTCAGAACCAGCAGCTTGTGGATAAGAAAGGATTCACATTGATATTTACAACCAGATTTGCTGGCTCTTCGTCTCCATCTGCCATGCAGGCCTTCAGACCCATGCAAAGTCCTGTCTACCTCAATGGTTCTGAAAGTCTCTAGAGGAACTTATGGCTTTTCTTCTCACAGGTCTCATCCAGGAACATTGAACAGCTCTGCAGGGCAAATACTGCCTGGTTTAGTGTGCTGTCCATCTCCTTGGACATGGAACTTCTAAGCTATAACTTCTAAGCTATAACATCCTTGGGGTGGGGGGGATGCAGAGTAGAGGTGCTAAAATAAGATGGATTTCCCTTTAGATTCACAGCACGGGACCTCATTGGAATCCCACTCCTTGCTGAACACAGCAGAAGGGATGAATTTGTTCTTACCCACTCACTGTATGTCTGTGGTAGTAGTTCTCAAAGCATAGTCCAGCATCAGCATAACCTAGGAACTTTTCAGAGATGCAAGTCTTGGCTGGGCACAGTGGCTCACACCTGTAATCCCAGCACCATGGGAGGCTGAGGTGGGTGGATCACCTGAGGTCAGGAGTTCGAGACCAGCCTGACCAACATGGTGAAACCCTGTCTCTACTAAAAATACAAAAAGTAGCCGGGCGTGTTGGCGGGTGCCTGTAATCCTAGCTACTCAGGAGGCTGAGGCAGGAGAATCGCTTCAACCCAGGAGGCAGAGGTTGCTGTGAGCCGAGATTGCACCACTGCACTCCAGTCTGGGTGACAGAGCAAGACTCAGTCACCAAAAAAAAAAAAAAAAAAAAAAAAAAAGAGAGAGAAAGAGAGAGAGAGAGAGAGATGCAAGTCTCACCCCAGAGCTAGTAAATCAGAAACTCTGGGGTTGAAGCCCAGTAATCTATACTTCGCTAAGAACTGGGTGGTTGTAACACATGGTAATTTTTGAGAATCACTGAAATAGAGCATTGGATTCAGACCAACACTTTTGATCTCCAGTTCCCCCCTTTTCCCCAATGTAGTGATTTGTGTATAAATATGGTAACAATAAAACCTTCCATCCTAACATGCATACCCCTTTGACATGTGATGTGGCAGCTCCTCCTTTCAAGAGATGAAGTAATTTCCCCATCTCTTGAATTTGGGCTGATCTTTTGACATGCTTTGACCAATAGAACTTAGCAGAAGTAATGTACAAGTTTCAAAACCTAGGCATCAGGAGATCTTGTAGCTTCCACTCTCCCTCTCTTGGAACACTGCCCTGAGAATAGCATGTAATGAAGCCTAGTCTAGCCTACAGGACGATGAGTGGCTTTATGAAGAACCAAGGTTCTCCAATCAACAGCCAGCTGTCAGATATCTGAGAGAGTCCATTTTAGACCATCTAGCTCCTGTTCACTTGCTAGATAACTGCATCCACATAAATAACAGCAAGCAAGACCATCAGAATAACTATTCAGCTAATCACAGAGCAAACTTCAGACGCACAGAATTATGAGCAATAAATAACTCTTGTTTTAAACTGTTAAGTTTTGGGGTGCTTTTATGCAACAATAGAAACTGATATGGACAGGTATCCAAGCAACAAGAATTGCAAGGTTTTTTTTTTCCAGCATGTTGATTTGTCCTGAAAATTAAAACAATTTATACTGTTCAGGCAAGGCCACCCCATTATAATTTAAAATTTAAGTAAGCAGCCACAAGGTAGTTTGGTTTAGTGTTCATAAAACAAAACAAGCAACTTTAGGCCTCAGCTTCTACATCTATAAAAGGAGAATATTCAACTAGATAATAATTGCAGTAATTATTCCAAGTTTGGATTTCTATGGTTCTAAGAAATTCAAATAGAGTGAACCATTTTTTTCTACTTCTTAAGTAGAAAAAACACAGAAACAGGCCAGGCATGGTGGCTCACACCTGTAATCCCAGCACTTTGAGAGGCTGAGGTAGGTGGATCACTTGAGGTCAGGAGTTTAAGACCAGCCTGATCAACATGGAGAAACTCCATCTCTATCAAAAATACTAAAATTAGCTGGGTGTGGTGGGGTGCACCTGTATCCCAGCTACTTGGGAGGCTGAGGCAGGAGAATCACTAGAACCTTAAAGGCAGAGGTTGCAGTGAACTGAGATCACACCACTGCACTCCAGCCTGGGCAACAAAGCACGATTCAGTCTCTCTCTCTCTCACACACAAGCACATGGAAAGGAGAGGAAAGGAGGGAGGAGGGGAGGGGAGAGGAGGGGAGGGAAGAGGAGGGGAGGGAAGAGGAGGGGAGGGGAGGGAAGNNNGGAGGGGAGGGAAGAGGAGGGGAGGGAAGAGGAGGGGAGGGGAGGGAAGGGGAGGGGAGAGGAGAGACGGGAGAGGAGAGGACACAGAAACATATATCACTTTTACTCCAAATATGTTTAAGATTGAGTTAAATTATATTAACTGCTGGCCAGCTGCATCCGTATCTGTAATTTTCCATTAGGTTCTTGGACAGAGAGTTAGTGTAAAGCATAGCAACAAAACAAAACACAGGCTTTGGAGCTTGACACACGTGGACTGAAACCCTTGCTTGCTTGCTTTCCAGCTGTGTGGCCTTAATCTAGCTATTTCCCCTCTAAACTTTGGGGTCCTTAATCTTTAAAAATTATCTATAACCATATGTTCTTTGAAATTATTTTCAGGATAAAGACATATATGTTAAAGCTACACATATATGTGTAGCTTCTACACATTCAATAGTAGGAATGCAATGGAAAAATTTTACTATAATGAATTATAAATTCTATTCTATTGTAATATAGTACATGAAATAATAAACATACACAAGAAGCATAATACAAATTAGATTTTCTTTTTTTATATTGCATTTATATCTGATTAACCTCCTGCAAGTCAGGAAGTCAGGAATAGAAACAATTCTTTATTCTGATATTTGAACCACCACAGTAAAGAAAAAAGAAAAGCCTTATTTTAATAAAAGCGGCTCTGGATCTAAATGACTACCTGTTGATTTTTTTCATTCAACATTTGTGTATTTAACACCTTGACTTTATGCCCAGATCTGTTTCAGTGTGCTAAAGAGGATGAAAAGCACCTGCTTTTGAGAAAAATTCCTCTTTCTCTTAATTCTTTTTTAGCTACTACCACAACTCTGCCAGCTGTCACCAATAGCTTTGAGCTGAGGGCATTCCCAGACTCCCCACACTGGCAGCAATGTGGAGGGCGTAGGAGAAGACAAGAGTGGTAGGGGGTGTTGAGACCCTCGTGTTGGGGAGAAGGAAGTAGGGCAGTGCTATGAAAGATGAATATCTCTCATGGCTTCCATCACACTTCCCCTGACCCGCTCCTCTAGTTTTACTGATCTCCTTAATATTCTGCCATCTTGTTCCTACTTCAGTATCACTGCTCAGTCTTTTCTTTCCCTGCCTGTAATAATTTTCTCAGAAATACACCAGGCTCACTTCCTCACTTACATCAGTTTTCTGATGTTCTCTTAATAGACAAGCTTCCCTGACCACACGATAGACAATAATACCCTCATGATGTCTCCCTGCTTAGTTGTTCTCTGTAATGGTGTTTCTCAAACGTCAATGTGCACAGGATTCACTTGGGGATTCTATTAAAATGCAGACTGTGATTCAGTGGGTCTAGGATAGGGGCCTCAGATTCTACATGTCTAACAAATACCCACTGACATCAATCTGTAGACTACACTCTACAGTACTTACAATTATTGAGACAGTATATATTTTCTTCATTAGTTTATTACATATATTACATAAAACATATATTACAATATATGTTTTATGAAAGGAGGGACTTATCTTATTCTATGCTGTACTTGCAGCACCAGTATGATGCTCAACACGTGGAAGTTAATAAATATTTATTAAGTGGATGAATTATATATGTTGCTGGAAATCAAAACTGGAACTTTGAATGTCTTTTTCTTATAAACATTATTGTTACATTTAGATAAAATACACATTAAATGAATTTCGGTGCCCTGGTTTTGGAGCCTTCCTACCATGTGTAAAGTGGCTTATATGGGACATAAACCCATAAGTTCAGACTTTAACAAACTTATAAAGAATCGTTGGAACATAATCTCTTCATAGAGTTTATGTCTGAGTCTGAGGCTGAACATGTCAGGGACAGCCAGAAAACAGACACCAATAAATGATAATATAGGAACAAACTATGTATATTCACTGAGGGAACCAAAAAGTAGAGCTCATAAAAAGAAATAAACCTGACATAGTTAGTTGAATATAACCCTGATATAGCAATTTTAGTGTCCCAGATTGACAAAAAGAAAAAAACAAAAACAAAAACAAAACCATAATGCTTGCATATCTTTTCAAGTCTCCAAAGTCGTTAAATCTAACTCTGATGACTTCTGAGAAATCCCAGGGGACACATGAGATGCACTGTCCTCAGATTGTAGGGCTTCTTTTAATCCAAGCACTATGCCTTCTAATGAATTATGATTGTGCTACCCCAGCTGTGATTCTTCCAGTTCAGTATTTTTCTACTTGACATAAAGTAAAAATCAACTTTACCTGAAGAACCAGTCACCATGCTTTAATGCTTCAATCATTTGATCTTTGAAAAGTAGACAAGGCCAAAAAAAAAAAAAAAAACAAACAAACAAAAAAAAAAAACAAAAAAAAAACCAACACCCAAAGATGTTTTTAGTTCTGGCTAATTATAGAATGGTACAGCAAAGAAGTTTTCTGGCTTTTTTCCCCTGAGAGTCAAAGCCAGCATTAACATTGCCATGAGAATGTATGAATACCTTCTATCAACAATTGAATAGGAAGGAAAATAAAATAGACTGAAAATATGCAGTGAAAACAAAAGTTAAAACTACAGCTAAACGAAGAAATATTCCTCCCCCAAGTCAGCTTGTGGTCCTCACAATCCATTTTTCTTTTACTTGAACTAAAAATGGAAGAGCTCTTAAATTGTTTGCAAATGGGACAGGGAGAGGTGCTAGTAGGACTGTGTGTGTTTCTGTGGTTTCTATGATTCTTGTAGCCATATTTGAAGAATATTGTCTAAATGATATAGGATTTGTTGAGATGGCATCTTCATGTAGTGTTAGTGGATAATCTGGCAGTTCACCCTGAATCTCTCTTCAGGGACAATGCACACATCCTTGGATGCTAGGAATATTGGTTGTTAAAGGTGTTTCTTACTAAGAATTGCCTTCGGCCTCAGAAAACTTGTCCAAGTTGTCCTTCCACTGTCAGGCAGCAGCCAGCCCATGGCCAATGGCTGGCTGGATCAGAAATACAAAGTCCAGGCCCACTGCCTGTAATTCAGGACAGCTCTGCAGAGCCAGCCCAGATGTAGGGCTCCTGTGAGACTGGCTTAGGCCTCTGTTGCAGCCAACTCATGTTTCAGACTCTCCCACAATCTCCCTGGTACTCTTCTCTTCCTTATGGGTGTATCTCCAGAGAACACTCCCCATATCCCATTGTCATACAACATTTTGAATCAGAGTCAATTTCCAAGGAATGTACTCTAAGACTTTTTGCATAGTCAACAACACAAAGCTTTATCTCTATCTTCAGAATTGAAACAAATTTTCTCTCTCATCCAGACATCACTTCATAGTTGTGCTTTTGAACAAATAGCTAAAGCCAAAGAGAATGGGATCCAGTATACTTACAGGCTCCAACAGTGGTCAGTCCAGGAGCTAGGTCAGGCTGCTTTGCCCTCAGCTCTTGAAGTAAATGGTTTACCGCCTTCCACTCAGAGCTCAGGTCTTCTAACTTCCTCTTTAATAGAAAAGCATACACATTACTTATTCGATTAACACTCTGAAGATAACTTAATTCATGAACATCTTAATTCATTTGGTGAATATATTATTGAATTTCTATTATATTTTACTTCTAAATTAACTTTAGTGGGTAGAATTTCTTTTAAAGGAATTATAATTATTTTAGCCAACCACCCTACAAATATTTATCGATTGCTCCATATAAACTCTCCAGGCATAATTTTATTAAAAGGAAGTAGAGTGCAAACATTAATGAAAACAAACCAACAAAAAACAGTTCCCTCTCAGCAACTGGCTTAATTCTTGAAGAGTATCTATTGTGGTTGCATACTAAAATTATCCAGATAAATTGAGAAAAATCCTAATGTACTGGCTCACTCCCAGTCGATTATATCAGAATCTCTTAAAGGGAGGGGCTGCAGTGGACATGGGAAGATGCTACTTAGAGCCCCCCTTCAAGGAAAGACTCTTGTTCTAGATGATGGAAATGATGTCACTAGACATTCTTCAGCTGTCAGTCCCTTCAGGGACTGCCTGAGCTGCAGAGAGCTGCCTTGTCCAAGGTCATGCCTTTTCCCCGGCAGCCCTCATTCAGTGACTGATCAATGTGAAGGTATAAAGGCCTGACTAATTTGGCTTAAAGCAGGACACGTTTGAAGAGGTATTTCAGCTGCAGAGCTCTCCGTGGCATAAGCCAAGCCTGTATTTGGCCAGTGGTGTGCTGGTAGATGTATATCAACTGGATCTCTGATCTCAGGGTGTTTAAAAACACCTTGTTTTTAGTGTTTGCCAATTTCTGTGGTGTAAATATTCCCACCACGGTTAAATTTAAATTACCAAGAAGATAACATCAAGTGCCTCAAAAAATGCCTGGCAATATAACAGTAGGCCGTCCTGAGCTGGTTCCACCTCACTGGTTCAGCTAGCTATACAAGAAGTTATAGCCAGTAGAATGTGAGCAGAAGTGTTTGTCAGTTTGGGGCTGAGGCTTTGAAAAATTTAGTGGGGTTTCTACCTTTTTTTCCTTTCTATTGTTGGAAGCAGAAGACTCTTAGGTCCTACAGCAAATCTTTACAACTTACTGGGGAGAGAATTAAGTCCTGATGCCCTAGAGCAGTTGTTCTCATACTTTAGGATCAACAGAATCACCTGGAGGCCTTGCTAATTGCTGCAGAGCAGCCCCAGAGTTCTGGATTTAATAGATACTGGGTGGAGCCCAATAATCTGCATTTTTAACAATTTTCCAGGTGATGTTGATGCTGATTGTTCATGACAAAATCCTAAGTATCTATAATACCTAATCAGTTACCTGAGCATTTATCACAGACCAGTTATGTACCATTCTTGAGAACATAACAGACCCTCAGATCATTTTCAACAGGATTTCATTCTCTTGCGAAACCCTAGCAAAGAAAAGCTACCAAGGGAATGGCACGCAGAGGAAGAAGATGAACAGGACCTAGGTTTCTGCAATAACATATGTAAGAAGGCTGCTTGACTAGGAAAACATAGGCTGGGTTGCCATGTGAGCAAGAGAAAAACTCCTATTGTGTTAAGCCACTGAAATATTTAGTTCATTACAAGCAGCAATACCTTGCCAGTATAGTAGCACTAGTCACAAAAGCTTTACCAGTGCCTATAAGAGATAATAGCTGCATTTTTATATCACTGTACGTTCTTATGCTTATGTTATAAGGAATACAAATAACTTTATTGATGTTGGGTTTGCTTAAAATAAATATATTAGCAGAAATTGCATTTCTAGTCTGAAGAATCAGAGTTGGAAAAGAGCCAGAAATTACAAACTCTTTAAAGTAAATAGGAATGTCAATGAACCCAACCTAACTGGAATGTTTTATACACACATTGTAGTTTAATGCTAATCATTAATTTAATGCTAATCATTTCAATGAAACCATTAATTTATTTATTCCAGAAAAAAAATTGTTCAGGTGCTACTCAGTGCCAGACTTTGTGCCAGTTACTAAGTTCACAAAACTGAAGTTAGTAACCTCTAAGCATTCACAGGCATGTAAGTAAATTAGAACAGAGATTTTAGGAAAAAATAATGATTTCAACAAGACACCTTGGGGGAACACCGTAACTCAGCCTGGAGAGGTCAATAAGTTACCCACAAAAGCTAACATTTGAACTGATTTTGAAAGATAACTAAGAAGTTTTCAGAAGGGGCCATTCAAGTGCCAGGTGGAGAAAGGGCATTTCAGACAGAAGGAAAACCACGTGCAAAATGGCAAGAGGTATTGAGCCTTAAAAAAAAAAAAAAAAAAAATGCAGTGTGTCCTGGCTATCTAGACTACAGTGTTTATAAGTAATGATACAGAGCTGCAATAAGGCAATTTATTAAGGCCTTGTAATGTGGGGTTATCAGATTCTCTTCTAAAACCACAGAGTAGATGGAAGTGTTTAGAGAAGTAGAGCAATATGATACGATTCGTGTTTTGCATTGTGGAGGCTTTATCAGAAGGGTGCAGAGATGTGAGTTGCAAGACTAACGTGGTAATTGGAGTGGGAAGTGGTCCGCTGGACTGAAGGCTTTGGCCATACAGAAAAAGGTAAAGGTGTAGAGGGGTGTGTGTGTGTGTATTTTCTTGCCTTTGATAGTTGAGATTTTGAGCTGGTAAACGACGAAGAAAAACTTTCCATCAAATTGTTTCTTCTAGTTGTGGGATATGAGGTTTCTCTTCAAATAATCTGATCAATCTTTTATTCTTTAATTCATAGTACACGCCCCCACACACACCCTTTTTCTCCTTTTTCCTTTTTGCCTTTGTTAGATGCCCAGGCACGCCTCAGTACCAAGCGTTATCAGTACCAGCTCACATTCATTTACTTATCTGGAAAGAGGACTAACTTTCTAGCTCATTACAGATACCCCTTCCCCTTCCTCTCCACTTGGTTTTACGTGCCCACCCTATCTTAAACAGTCAAATGTTTAGCCAACCGGGATTAGTTTAGATTGTATGACCCGACCCCGGCCAATGGGGAAAGGGTACAGGACTTGCATCAGGAATAAAGGCTCTCGTGCCCCTTTGTTCAGGTGTGTTCTCATGGCAACTGGCCAAGGAGGCACCCCTCTGCACAGAAGTAAAATTGCTTTGCTAAGAATCCTTTGTTCGAGTGTTCAATTTCCTTAGGATTTTGAGCCTTATTCCTAAAACAGTCTATCCTGTCAGCGTGTGTCTTTCCAGTCAAGACTACATGCCCTTTGCAAGGCAGGACTGAGTCTTCTATGCCTTTAATGGTATTTTCTTTATATCCAATCCAGTGCTTCCTAATAAGAGGAGTTCAATAAATATTTCTGAATTGAATAAAATTAAATAAAAATGGCTAGTTGAATAAAGGAAAAGAGAAAGAGATAAATGAGTTTCTTTTTCCCCAACTTGACTTCAATGTGAACTACACACCATGAATGACTGTATATGTGTGTGTGTGTGTGTATATATATATATATATATGGTACTTGAGGAAGCCTATGTAGGTTTTCCAGGTGTGCAATCATTTTATTAGGCTTATTTTTTTCTTTTGAGACAGGGTCTTGCTCTGTCACCCAGGCTGGAGAGCAGTGTCAAGATCTCGGCTCACTGCAGCCTTGACTTCCTAGGCAATCCTCCCACCTCAGCCTCCTGAGTAGCTGGGACTACAGGTGCATGCCACCCTGCCTGGATATATATATTTTTGCATTTTTATGTAGAGATGGGGTTTTGTCATGTTGCCCAGGCTGGTCTCAAACTCCTGGACTCAAGCAATCTGCCCATCCCAGCCTCCCAAAGTGCTGGAATTACAGGTGTGAGCCACCACACCCAGCCTTATTAGGTTTTTATAAATCCTGAACCAAACTGTATTTAAAAAGTAATCTCACAGACTAGGGTCACAAATTCAGGTCCCTATAGGGACTAGGTTGTAACAAAGGGAAGAATAAGCCTTGTCTAAAACAGAGAGCTATAACTTCAGATGTGGCTGCTGACTGCCAACAGAAAAGTGGGCATAAGTTTAAAAGCAAAAAACAGAAAAACAAACAAAAAACCTGGCTGATCATATTCCCTCATCAGTGTATACCGGAGAACTTTCTCTCACATTCTTAAGGTCATAAGGAAGTACAAGAAAGTTTGTTGCTGCATTGTGGGGAATTGAGGACAACATGGGTGTGTATGTGAAAGACATGGATAAGGGTATATGTAGAGCAATGTGCATGGATTTTTTTATTTTTTTGAGATGGAGTTTTACTGTTGTTGCCCTGGCTGGAATGTAGTGGCGTGATCTTGGCTCACTGCAACTTTCGCCTCCTGGGTTCAAGTGATTCTCCTGCCTCAGCCTCCCGGTAGCTGGGATTACAGGCTGGCACCACCACACCTGGTTAATTTTTGTATTTTGTATTTTACCATGTTGGCCAGGCTGCCTCTAACTCCTGACCTCAGGTGATCTGCCCATCTTGGCCTCCCAGTGTGCTGGGATTGCAGGCGTAAGCCACTGCGCCTGGCAGGGGATGGATCTTTAAAACACAATTATGAACGTTTGAAAAGCTAAAAAACAAGATTTATAGTACAATGTAGCTTTTATAAATTTAAAATATACTTATAAATAATATTACATATTTTAAAAGGATAAAGCAGGAAATCAATGGGAATAGAGATATTGTCACATTTCAGTAATTTTGCTAATTGGTTATTAAACATAACCATTAATATAAATTAAATTTTATAAATATAAAACTGTGCTAAGAACAAAACATAATATATAGTAAGAATTCATCACTTCCTAATTTAACTATCATCAGTGCTCTTGAGATTATATCTATTGTGTCTGACATCAAGTCAAATCAAGGCTTTCAATGTTTTTATCCAGAATGCATGATGTTAACATTTACTAGCATATCAATACATGTAACTTTTTTATTTATTAAAAATCAGTCTTGAACCTAAAAGCAAACAAAATATAATGCCTCTGATTAGTCAGGAAAACCACCCTTGAAAGTCATCACTCATGGAAGATATTTTTCTGTCCTGACATCAGAACCTAAACACTAAAAATTAAATATTGTAAGACACTAGTGAGTAATATATTTGATCTTCTGGTTTCCCTGTGAAGTTTCTATAACTCTACAAAGACAGAATACTAAAAGCAATGAGAAGTAACCATTCTGATAACAGAAAGTAGCAATAGGAGACAATGAACATAAAAAACTTAAAACTGAGAAATGTGGTAATTTTAGTCATTTATCAATGAAATGACAGTTCAACATGTGATGAAATCTCATCCTATGCCATTTAATTTATAGGAAATCACCTATATGTGCTGAGAGAGAGAGAAAAGGAGAGATAGTGATAGATTTAGGATTGATTTAAATACTGCTGGGGGTATGCCCATCTTTCTACTCAGTAAGCATATTGTTCCTCAGAATGAGTGGATAAAGAGAGATCAAAGTTCGTTGTTTCTACCAGTTGACTTGGGTTCCACTTTCTTCTCATGGTGTAAGTATCTCAGTGATTTGAGTTTGCTTTAATATTTAAAGGTATTTATTTATCTTACAGTCTAGCTTCTAAAAGCAAATCAACCACTTCAACTGGGTCTCAACTGAAGAAACAGTGCTTTGAATTTCATGTTCCTCATATATCACTGTATCACTAAACAGAGCAAAAATTGATGTGATAACGACATCCCTGAAAATTAAGAAAAGTTAATTTACATTGGGATTTAGAATCAGAAGTCTTGAGTTTCATTCCTAATTCACTGGTTGTATGATCCTTGGAAAATCAGATGGGTCACTAAGATTTATCATCCTTGAAACATGGATATAATACTACCACGTAACTCATAGCTTTGTTGGAGAAACTAAATGAGATATTTTATATGGTAAAAACGCTGTGAACTGGAAAGCACTATAAATTTGTTGGTCAGATATTATGCACTGTTTAATGAAGCAAAACAGAAGATATTCAAGAAAAGTTTTCATTAAAATAGTTACAATAAAAATTTTTCAGTGCTTTATTAAAGGACTAGGTTTTAGTTACCTAGAAAGTAACATGTTTGTGCATGCAATTTCTCTTTTATTAATACATAAACTCTAAATAGTCTGTCCATTTGGTCAAATATTATCTTTCCCACTCTTATCTCCAGATAGGTAAATGAGGGGTTACTATAATCTCTAATGTAGAGGTGGATTTTTAAAATTAAATGGCACTCCCATCTGTCCATTTGGTCAAATATTATCTTTCCCACTCTTATCTCCAGATAGGTAAATGAGGGGTTACTATAATCTCTAATGTAGAGGTGGATTTTAAAAATTAAATGGCACTCCCAATGTACCACAAATGTCTGAGGACGTTGCAATGGGTCAAAGGTTCAATAAGCTCAGAACTGTATAATTTCTAATCTTTTATAATTATTAGCAAATACTTATGAAATGACTACAGTTTTTGATTTAGCTAATCACAAAAACAATCTTGCTACTTTTCCAAGAATTTGGTGTACTGTAGAGTTGAAATGGATTATTTATATATTATGCAAGTTCTTTTTTGTTTTGCTTCATTTTGTTTTTCACTTCTCTGGCATTTGCCCATGTTTTCAATTCTCTCATCATTCAAGCTGTAAAATTCATCTGCATAACAGAAAAATGTTTGGCTGTAGTAACTAGTCAGGTGTTCATCATATAATAATCTTTAAGCAATGCTCAATAAAAATCTGTAAAAGGTAACATTTTGCTATACATGTTAATCATCTATAAGCAAATTTAAGGAAATCAAATATGTACTTAAGTCCCAACTTATTTAAATTGCAAATCAGTGGGATAATAGCTATCAAGTCCTATTCTTGACTACATCTCTATAATTTTAAAACTTTGAATATGCTAACTAAATTGCAGGTCCAAGGTTTTCTGCACAAGAGCTCCAAACTCAACAATCAGAGTGAATTCATGTTCCACCAAAATGGATAAACTTTGGGAGTACTTTTTTTGTAAATGGAAAAATTAAATTCATTATAGATGACTTTTGCAGCTGAGCATTATTCTCCATTGTATATACTTTGCTTGAAAATATTCATTAAATGTTAAGACAACTATATCAAACTATGAAATTTCTTCTTTATGAAGAACAGGAATTAGTTACAAGAAAAAGTGATTTCTGAATATAACTTTCCTTTTAAAATTTAAAATGGATAAATATTTAAGGTGATAGATACTGCAATCACTCTGATTTGATCATTATATATTATATGCTCGTATCAAAATATCACTTGTGGTAAAAGGACAGAAAAGGATATTCCACGCAAATAGGAACCAAAAGCAAGCAGGAATAGCTTTATATCAGACAAAACAGGCTTTAAAGCAACGATAGTAAACAAAAGATAAAGAAAGACATTGTATAATGATAAAAGGATTAGTTCCACAAGAAGATATTTACTACAATACTCAATTTATATGCATCCAACACTGGTACTCCTAGCTTTATAAAACAATAGTACTAGACCTAAGAAATGAGATAGACAACAACGCAATAATAGTGGGGGACTTCAATACTCCACTTACAGCACTAGACAGGTCATTGAAAGAAAAACTCAACAAAGAAACAATGGACTTAAATTATGCCCTAGAACAAATGGACTTAACAGATATCTGCAGAACATTCTTCCCAACAATTGCAGAATGTACATTCTTTTTTTTTTTTTTTTTTCCAGACAGAGTCTCGCTCTGTCGCCCAGGCTGGAGTGCAGTGGCCGGATCTCAGCTCACTGCAAACTCCGCCTCCCGGGTTCACGCCATTCTCCTGCCTCAGCCTCCCGAGTAGCTGGGACTACAGGCGCCCGCCACCTCGCCCGGCTAGTTTTTTGTATTTTTTTAGTAGAGACGGGGTTTCACCGTGTCAGCCAGGATGGTCTCGATCTCCTGACCTCGTGATCCGCCCGTCTCGGCCTCCCAAAGTGCTGGGATTACAGGATTGAGCCACCGCGCCCGGCCAGAATGTACATTCTTATCAGCGGATGAAACATTCTCCAAGACAGGTCATACAAGAGGCCACAAAAAAGTCTTAATAAATTTAGGAAAATCAAAATCATATCAAGTATCTTCTCAGACCACAGTGGAATAAAACTAAAAATCAACTCCAAAAGGAAAAAACTACACAAACACATGGAAATTAAGCTCTTGAATGATTTGGGGGTTAACAATGAAATTGAGATGGAAATTAAAATATTTTTTGAAATGAATAGTGACACAATTTATTGCAACCTCTGAGATACAGCAAAAACAGTGCTAAGAGGAAAGCTCATAGTGTTAAATACCTACATCAAAAATTCTGAAAGAGCACAAATTGACAACCTAATGTCACATTTCAAGGAACTAGAGAAACAAGAACAAACTAAACTCAAGGCCAGCGGAAGAAAAGAAATAACAAAGATCAAAGCAGAACTAAATGAAGTTGAAACAAAAAAATACAAAATATAAATGAAACAAAAAGCTAGTTCTTTGAAAAGATAAACAAAATTGATAGACCATTAGCAGGATTAACCAAGGAAAGAAGAGAGAAGAGTCAAATAAGCTCAAGTAGAAATGAAACTGGAAACACTACAGCCTACATCACAAAAATACAAAAGATCATTCACTACTACTATGAACACCTTTATGCACACAAACTAGAAAATCCAGAGGAAATGGATAAATTCGTGGAAACACACAACCCTCCTAGTTTAAATCAAGAAGAAACAGAAACCCTGAACACTTCGGCTGGGCGCGGTGGCTCACGTCTGTAATCCTAGCACTTTGGGAGGCTGAGGCGGGCAGATCATGAGGTCAGGAGTTTGAGACCAGCCTGGCCGACATAGTGAAACTCCGACTCTACTAAAAATACAAAAATTAGCTGGGCGTGGTGGTGAGCACCTGTAATCTCAGCTACTTGGGAGGCTGAGGCAGGAGAATTGCTTGAAACCGGAAGGTAGAGGTTGCAGTGAGCCGAGATCATGCCACAGGACTCCAGCCTGGGCGAAAGAGCAAAACTCCGTCTCAAAAAAAAAAAAAAAAAAAAAAGTAACCCTGAACACATCAATAATGAGCAGCTAGGTTGAATCAGTAATTTAAAAATTGCCA
The DNA here is from genome assembly GCF_003255815.1 of Theropithecus gelada. Classification (NCBI taxonomy): domain Eukaryota; kingdom Metazoa; phylum Chordata; class Mammalia; order Primates; family Cercopithecidae; genus Theropithecus; species Theropithecus gelada. The sequence continues at coordinate 53,784,195 of NC_037689.1, forward strand.
AATAAAAGCCCAGGACCAGATGAATTCACAGCTGAATTCTACCAGACATTCAAAGAAGAATTGGTACCAATTATACTGAAACTATTTCAAAAGATAAAGAGGGAATCCTCCCTAAATCATTCTATGAAGTCAGTATCACCCTAATACCAAAACCAGAAAAGGACGTACAAAAAAGAAAGCAGCAGCACAAAAATAGCAGCAAAATTTGCAATTGTAAGATATGGAACCAACCCAAGTGTCCATCGACCAATGAATGGATAAAGAAAATGTAGTATCTATATACCATAGAATATTACTCAGACATAAAAAGGAATTTCTTTTGCAGCAACTTGAATGGAGCTGGTGGCCATTATTCCAAGTAAAGTAACTCAGGAGTGGAAAACTAAATACCGTATGTTCTCCCTCATAAGTGGGAGCTAAGCTTTGAGGATACAAAGACATACAGAGTGATATAATGGACTTTGGGGACTCTAAGTGGGGAGCTTGGGAGTGAGGTAAGGGATAAAAGACTATTTATTGGGTACAGTGTATACTACTCAGGTAATGGATACAGAAAAAATTTCAGAACTTGCCACTATAGAACTCATCCATGTAAACAAAAACCACCTGTACCCCCAAAACTACTGAAATTACAAAAAATAAGCAAAATATCACTTGTACCCCACATATAAATATGTACAATTATACATATATAAAATTAAATATAAAAAATGTTTTAAGAAATTAACAGTTTCCTAAGATAGCTACAATTGTGGGTGCTTTCTTGCCTCATATTTTGGGATATTTAAAAAATATTAAATGATTTTTATGTTTTCTATCATTAAGATAAGGAAAAAAGCCTTCTAGAAATATTATTTGATGTAGAATAAGGGAAAATAATGTATTTGTTTTATACAATCATAAAAATATCATTTGTTTAAAAAAGTAAACTAGAATATAGTTTAAACTCTGAGTTTGAGATTTTCAAAATTTAAAAATATATCTTGTGTCAATGGTAGGCATGCAATTAATATCTACTGAATAAATAAAGAACTCTACCTACGGCTGTACATATACAGGCATACATTTGAATACTGTAATTGAAACATCTATGTCTCTTTGTCTGTCTTTTTAAGTGTAATTAATACAACTGAGGACAAGAGGTGAAATTCAAATCTCTAAAATACTTCCCTAATTTCAGCATGAGCTACTGAGCATATGAGACTTTTCACTCAAATGTTCTCTCAGAAAAGAAAGTTGGCTCATATTCAAGACTACCTCTTATGTCGCAATTATTTTATTCTGAACCACAATGTTGTATATTAGCCTGAAATAACCTCAAGAGATGTGATGCTTATATAAGTTCTCTGACAGAATTTGCTTAATTAAAAAGGGAGGCAAAGCAAGTTGATAAATCTTGAGCAATCATTCCTAATGTATAGCTTCACAATCACTCGGAGACCATTGTAAACAAGTCTTTTAAAGAATTTGTTAAAAAGCCAAACAATTTAAAAAGCAAAAACAATATGTGAGTCTATTGGGAAAATTTTAAAAAATCACATCTGACTGGGTGCGGTGGCTCACGCCTGTAATCCCAGGACTTTGGGAGGCCGAGGCAGCCGATCACCTGAGGTCGGGAGTTTGAGACCAGCTTGACCAATGTGGAGAAACCCCATCTCTACTAAAAATACAAAATTAGCTGGGCGTGGTGGCGCATGCCTGTAGTCCCAGCTACCTGGGAGGCTGAGGCAGGAGAATCGTTTGAACCTGGGAGGTGGAGGTTGCTGTGAGCCGAGATCGTGCCACTGCACTCTAGCCTGGGCAACAAAAAAGCAAAACTCTGTCTCAAAAACAAACAAACAAACAAAACTCATATCTATGAAAAATGAAAAAAACAGTTGTCCTAATATTTTGTGAATGGGTATTGAAGTTTGGGATAAAAATTTCAGTTACAGCATTGAGAACGTGAAAAATGGCCCTGCTGGTAGCTGGCAGCTGGCAGCTAGCTAGGCCATGATGGTCTCAGCTGGATGTTAAAAAACACTCATAGAAATAAACTAGGTAGACACAAGGCCACCCCATGGCCGTGTTTGAAACAAGACAGAGACAAGGCCTTTCTGCTATCACAGAAATGACTCATATGAGGCATTGCTGCTCCTTTACCAATGACGTGTCTAGCCCTACTTTAATCTCATCTTCTAGAGAAACACTAAGATACCTAATCACTACATTGATTCTGTTTCTTGAAAGCATCTAATCCAGAAATGGCTTCTGCTTTCTGAATTCCTCCTTAGAATCATGCAGCCAGCTGAGCTCTGTGAGAAGCTTTTTCCAACGCCCTCTTACTGACATGCCCAGACTCTGTCTGAAGTGTTTTACGCTCTTGCTGCAACAAGGTAAATATTCTTAATTTGTTGATTACAGGTATGTTGCTAGTAATCTTGGCCAGAGGGCTTTCAGAGTATTATGTGGGGATTCAAACAGTGCCATATTACAAATAACTTAGCAAGGTGATGAGCTCTAGAATTCTAGAATATACATACGGAGCATTTGAATGAAATTGTTTCATAAAATATAAATGTGCCAGGTATTTCTAAATGAGTGTGTTATTTTATAAAATGTAAGATTAGAAATATGGAAATGCTACTCAATTAAGAAATTGAATATAATTAGAAATTTGACAATCTCATCCATATTTCTAAATGTTTATGTTTACAAGTTGCCCAAAAATCTATTATATTTTTTTTCTCTTCTCATTGGGAAAGTGAAGCTCTCCTTAAGTTTATGCATTGGGATTAGCATTTATTCAACCTCTTATACTCCAAGACTTTTTTTCAGTTGTAAAGCAAACTCATATTTCTAAAAAATAAAATGTTACTATGAATTTACTTATAAATTATTAAGTATTTCTAACATTGTTATCTTCTTTCTAGATGTCATCTCCCACCTTGTTCTGGTGTTATTGGCATGGGAATTGTACTCACTAAATGAGTCAGTCAAAATAGACTTGTTCATTTGAGGGGACAATTTTTATCTGTTATCTCTCTATTGATTTCTGTTGCTATAAGTGAAGTTACACCAGGTAAACGAGATTGTATGCATGACAGATGATTTATGAAATCCAAGTATTGTTTTAATGGTAATTATATTGATTTCGGCAACATTTTGACCAATGAAATACCATTCGACCTGCTATACTGTGAATAAGTCTTGAGATGCACATCTGTTGTGAGTAATATATTAAAGATTGTTAGGCAAAAAATAAACCCTAAGGAAGTTTTGAAAAATGTTAAGATGTTGATGTTGGCAGTAGAACAAACACATTGGAAGGAAAAAAAAACCAGCTTAATCTAGTTAATTAACAACAAAACAGCTGGGAAAATGAAACATCCCTGGTTGTGATTGACTGTAATTGAAAATGACTAATGATGCTGTCATTTTGCAGCTCATATCTGAGGAAATGATGCCTGGAAGATTATAATTGCCCTCTTGACCATTTGTCTACAGCAATTATTTTGTGTTAAAGGTTGAGATGGAACCCTTTGGCCAAACACAGAAAGGTCCTCACACCTTTTTCTGTTACATTGAAAAATAATTCAAGAGCAGTAAGCAAAATTAGGTTATGTAAGTAACATTTTTTGATAATATAAAAAGTTAGCAAAGCAAACCAGCTGGCTTCATTTTATCACTTTAGAAAGTAATCAAGACATTTAAAATTCCATTAACGCTCTCAGTTCTAATACATGGCAGGTGATGTAAGCATTGAAAGTATATGAACACATTTTTAAAAGTTAACTGAAAGTGTAGTTTTCTAACTTAAGTTAAAAATGAGTATGAATACAAGAAAATGGCGCCTAAATGCTTAAGTTCAAGACAGTTAAAAATACAATTTTATAATAAAAACCAAACAACAAATGGCTTATTTCTTTTGTAGTTTATATTGTTGTCACTGATAGCAGTAGTTTTTGTTGCTTTTAAACTGCTAAATGGGGTGCTATTGAGGACCTCGTTATTACTCTATGGAAAAATGGAACACATTAAAAACTATTTCATCTATGGCATTAATGTAATACATTACACCAAAACTATAACTTTAGCAAAATTTTAAACAATTTATATAACTCATATAGTCAGTCTTCAATAATTTCTGAAGTTAAGATGAAGAAATAACATACAAATAAATAAAAGTATGTGTGTAGAGGGGGAGAGAGAGAGGGAGACAGAGAGAGAAGAGAGAGAGAGGGAGAGAAGGAGAGAGAGAAAAAGAGAGAGAGAGTTGAAGTGTTAAACAAAGATGGAGAGGTATTTGATCATATGATCCTAAGATTTTTCCAGTTATTTTGCAGCAGAGATTAGTACTATATATTTGTCATTAGTAGTATTATTTCATAATTTTGACCTTTTATAGGAATTCCTCAAAGAAAATAAAGAAGTTGGTTAGTCAGAGATTTCAAAAAGAAACCAGAAATATACCATCTTTGAAAATAAAAGAAATCTTAAAGAAGTTGATGAAGTGAAGGAAAGACGAAAGAGGAAACAAACTGAACAGGGATTAACCCAGCTTCCAGTCAGAACTCAGCTTGGGAGGTGAGCGTAGGAGCTGAACAGACAGGCTGTCTGATGCAGAATGCGGAGGTGCCAATAGACAAGTCAATTTCCTAAGAAACAGAATAATTCCCTGATGTGTCTTTAATTAGAATGTCTGTAAGCAGTGGACATACTAATTATCCATTTAAATACTGGATCTTACATATACATCATGAGAGATTTTCATTTTCTTTTTAAAGAATATCATTTTCTTCATAATTATTACAGTTTCCAAATGCACCCGCCCCCAAAACAAAACAGAAACACAATTCTCTCATGAAAATGTGCTGCAGGCTACTCAGACTGGTTTCCTCTTCTATTAAGAGGTAACAAGACCCAGAGTGAAGAAGAGGCATGAGAAATAGGACACATTTTAAATTTTGATATATGGACTCAAAGTTGAAAAAGGCTTTGTTCACTTTCTGTCAGAGCAATGGAGCGTCCTTCAGAAAAATCACTCTAACCTTTAAAAATAAATTTTTGATCCATGCAGAGATTTAAACAGCCCTCACAGCTTTCTACCTTGTATTGCTGGGTGTCATGTTCAAAACTGTGAGGTCATTTTTTGAGCCTCTAGTTGTTTCAGGCTACCACAAACCCCAGCTAATCTTCAGATGTTTCCAAGGTCATGGTCCATAGCAAAAGTTTTGCATGAGTCAACTATTTTTTTACTCCCCATAATTTCCAAATCGGTCTTGCATTTTTGCCCCTATGAACTTGATATCTATATCTATATCTATATCTATAGATTTTGAAATGGAGTTTTGCTCGTGTAGCCCAGGCTGGAGTGCAACGGCGTGGTCTCGGCTCACTGCAACTTCTGCCTCTCGGGTTCAAGCGATTCTCCTGCCTCAGCCTCCCAAGTAGCTGGGATTACAGGCGCCTGCCACCACAGCTGGCTCATTTTCGTATTTTTAGTAGAGAGAGGGTTTCGCCATGTTGGCCAGGCTGGTCTGGAACTCCTGACCTCAGGTGATCTGCCTGCCTTGGCCTCGCAAAGTGCTGGGATTATAGGCGTGAGCCACCATGCCCAGCCAACTTGATATGCTGATTCTTCTCCAAATCCAAGGGAAAAATGGGAAAACAGGAATAAAATTTCCCTTAAGTTCAGCTTCTCCCAATGTGCCAAATTGAGAGAAAATGGGGAAGCAGGCAAGGAGAAAAAAAAAAAAAAAGAAGGAAGGAAAGAACAGTGCTGTCTGCTACAAAAATGGTTTTAAGGGTTGTGAGAGAAGGAAAGCAACAGCTCCTGGTTTGTTCTTTTTATTCCAGAAAAGTAATTCTCCTTTTACATCACTAATGCATTAGCAGGAAGCAGATATGCTCAGGCATGGCAGATCCCAGTTCTTATCTCCAAGTGGCCCAGTAGTTGAGTGTGTGGGTGGAGGTGTGATAAGTTAGTATCAAGTATTTGGATTGTTTTGTACGTAATGAAAGCAAAAATTGTCTCACCGGCTTTTAATTAAGATCTCTCTCTCTCTCTCTTTTACAAAAGCACAAAAGTAAAAGCCAAATTACATGTACCTTTGTGATCTCTAACAATTAGTGACAAACCTTAATTCATAGTCATACACCATAAGGCATAAAGTCTTTGAGGATCAACAAAGAGTAGACAGAAATGTACGCAATTGTCCATTTGTGCATTTCATGGCTTGCTACAATGAAAGTCACCCTGTTAACTGCTCTGGGGGCTGGCTTTCTTCAGAACATCAACAGAAACTCTGAAATTTGCTGCTTTCAGGACTTTCTCTAGCTCTTCGAATTAAATACTGAGCACATTGTTAGTTTTGTTAGTTTATGAAAAATGATTATACTGGGCTTGAACTGTATACAAATTACTTTTCTAGATTTTTGGAGTGGTTGCAATATATTCCTGAATAAATGTATGTTGATATCCACAGAGAAACCTGTGATTTTCAGTGTCTGGTGTTTGGACATTAAGCTCAGTGCAAACTTCAACTTTACCTAAGGAAAAGTCTCTTGTAAGCTGTAAGGAAAACAAACAATCTTCTAGAAATTAAGCTTGGGCCAAGTGCAAGGGAAACTATGCAGTGACCTTAGAGACAGAATCTAAGTTATGGTAATGTTGTTTGCAAGGACAAACTGGTTCTGTATAATGAGGTTATTGACCTGAACTGTTTTCAAGCAGTTTTAAACATGAGGGCGAGGTTCATTGTATCCAAGCCTGCAACATTCACTGAGAAACTAAGACTGATCAATAAACAACCACAATTACATGATCTCAGGAACCTTCATCATAATGGGAACCATTATAATTTCGGTCAGGTACAGAGAATCAGGTAACCTATTGCTAACGTGTATTTAGCACTGGTCTCTCATTTGCAAATGGAAGCCATTGATTAGCTATTTTTTGAAAACTGACCTGGCTTTCCATCTCCCTCCTTATGTAATAGCCTGTGAATAAATGTGACCTAGACTTCAACATGTATATGGAGAAGAAAACAAAATAGAAAGCTTTATCCCAGGCCAGCTTTTTGCCAAAGAAATAAGCAATTACATGACATTTCACTAAAAATTCTTGACTCAATGAAATACTGAAGCCTCAATGCCGATTTTCCTCTTTTATAAGAAAGAGCAACAAAGGAAAGAAAGGTCACAGACCATATTGTGATTCTTTACAGCTGTTGGAGACAGACACTATGATGCAGTAGCTTGATTTGAATTAAACCAAACAATATGAAAAGCATCAAGGCTGGCAAGCAAAGCAATAAAGCCCCAAAGAATTTAATCTACCTTGAAGGTGGGACTACTTTTGTATTGATGGCAGCACACCAGGACAGAAATGAGTTCTTTAATGCAATGACTCGTTAACAGCCTTAAGATCACAATATATAAATAGGATATGCTGATCAAAAAGACAGCTTTGCCTCTGCTATTACAGAATGGCCAGTATTTCCTTACAAGTTATTTCATTGATTATAAATAGTCCACGTCAATGGCAAATGTACAACAGGGGAAGCATAACCCATTATGAGGTAATGGATATAGCTAGAGGTTGCTTCATTACCTTCACTGGCTGAGTGGCTGGTTTTTCCTTGTACAAACGCTGCCCTTTAGACAAAATCCCTTCCACATCCAGTTGTTTAGCTTGAACTGCGATTTCAGTTTCCTGGGGAAAAGAACCCATAGAGTGCAGATTAACTTCACAGTTAGCAATAAAATTACTAAATTTAAATATACCCTTGGAGACACCACATGTATTGCAGATCAATTTCTGCTGGGTACATAAGGGCACAAAAATGTAGCTTTTGATGCAGAGAAAAGAAACAGAGATGTGAAACAAAGTAAAGTTAAAAAAATTCATCCAATATCTTCTTGAATTATATAATAATACTCACAGAGAAACACAGGCGTTAACTTTCTACCTTTCAAAAAAGTAAAATGCAATAATGACAGTACAATTAACATAACTTATATGAATAGACACTAGTTTTAGCTTTATTAATCTCAATAATCCTAATGTTCATATGACTTTATACACTTATTGTTTTACAAAATTCTGTTTTGAGTATTGGATATAAATTTTGTTTTGAAATAAATATCAAATAATTATTTCTACATCACTGTCAAAATTATTTTCTTTCCAAAGGGTAAACACTTAAAGTACAGTATCAAAGCTTATTATTTATTAATGAGTCAAATAGGCCTTTCGAAGAATGATTTTTTTTTTTTGTATTATTTGCTTTTCTTCAGTCTGGAGAAGGCTGAAGCATGACAAAAAAATCCTTTAGGTATATGAATATAAGCATTTTGTTACTATCTGCTGCCTAGCTCTCTTGACAAGAGGACAAAAGAAATGTGCAGAAATTGAAGCTGACGGAAGTGAAGTTAAATATTACAGAAGCCTTTTTGGATGGAACACTTGTTAAACACTAGGATAGAGCATCAATTAATCAATGTCAGGCATCAGTCAGGGCCTGGACAATCTTCCCCAGAGAGCAGCTCCTGATTAACCCACATCTCTCTTCCTCCCTCTCCTATCCCGGAGCCTCCCAGCACTGCTGTGTGTAAGTGTCTTCATGCCACTGTTTCCTTTGTATACTGTGTTTGTACCTGTTCCCTCTCAGTTCATCAGTAGGAAATCCCAAATTACTATAATCTCAAACTGCCCAGTACGTTGTCTTGCAACTTATGGGTGCTCAGCACATACTCTTGAGATAGACTATTTTTCTCCAGTTCTTATTATACTAAATACCAGCGGCAAACAGGCACTTTGGTCAAAATTGTATATAACTAACTTCATGTGTTAATGGTTATGTATGCAAATTTCAGTTCCTTTATAACAGGAGTTTAACTACTTTACATGTAGAACTACTAATTGATGGTCTTACTGCCCCTTGCCAAGAAAACACATTGTTCCCTGAAAATGCAGCACCCGGAATGACTGTATGTCTTTGCTAGAGGTAGAAATAGCTCTGATCTCAGATCAGAAAATCTAGTTTTACTTACTGAATTCTGAGTAGGTCCCCAGCCACTATAAATTCACCCTTGAATACCCCATTTGTAAAAAAAAATTTTGGTGTAGTAAATGGTTATATGGTCTCAAAATACTTTAAGAGAAAATAAAATATATTATTCTAAGGAAGTAGACAAAAGAGCGTATCTTCCCCAAGGTAAAAATGATTTAAGAAAAGGAAAAAAAGTAACTGAATTTTCAACCTATACATTTATCATTTATGTATACCATAAAGTACCAAGCCAAATCCATGTACAATGTCTAAATTATACATTTGAAATTATATATGCATTACACATATAAACTGATGAGTTAACTTAAAGCACTGTCACCACCATTCGTTTTGTATGTGTTTCTCTTAAGACAAACCACTATTTTCTATTTATTCACTGACAGCTGGGACTTTTCTTGTGATATTTATTGATATTGCTAATTACTGGTAATAGACAATGTTTTCTGATTAGCTTCACCATAGCTGTAGACTATATTATTGATGATAGCATAGTTACCATTTGTATAATGAGTACTGTTTCCCTTCCCCCACCCTGATTCAAACAGATTGCCAATTTACAGATAAGAAAATGAATCAAGGGTGGATGGGATAGTAGTGATGGTAGTGACAATGATGTGAATAGCTTGCCCACAACCTCGTGGGATGTAGAACAGTTAATATTCAAACACGGCTAGGTCTGAATCCAAAGTTTATGCTATTGGCAGTAGTAACAGCTACTTCTTCGTATCTTACAACAACTTAATAACATATCTAAATGACTTGATCAAATTATGTGATTTCTAAGCATTAAGAATTTTACTTTCACCATCTGAATCTGACATTATCACGTATGCTGGAAAACATGTCCTACCTCTCTGATAATAGAGAATCACTATGGGTCAGAGGGAGACACGCAACTTAATGCAACAGTAGTCATTCCCATTCATTGGAATTTTTGAAAAATGATAGCAAAGACTATTGTTTCCACTGCCAACCTACAGTCTTATTTAAACTGTTCCAATTCCTTTGCTTCCTCCTTCAAAACACATCACAATTAGTCAAACTATGTGTATATGTATAGTGTTGACCATTCCTAAAGAATTATCCTCTATAAGAGTAAGGCCCATAACTACCTTGTTCACTCACATTCCTGGAAGTGCCTAACACATAGTAGGTGCTAAACAAAAAATTGTTGAATGGGCAAATAAATACTGTTGCAACTTTGAGCCTATGGGAATTGAGTTAGAGTGTGTATTACTAGAGACATTTGTTCATGCAGACAGTTGAAAGGTTAATGGCACAGATTATTTTCTTTCTAAATAATCTGCTAGAGTTAAATACAGAGTCTACTTTTCTACTTTTGGATTTCCTTTAGCAATTTTTTGGGAAATTTTACATCTTCACATTATTGATTACAACAATGTCTCAGAAAACCCATTTCTATGATAAATTAAAATGGGATTATTTTATACTTAATTAATCCTTTCATTGACTTCCTTTAAACTAAAATTCCATTTATTCCATATTTTTCTTCTCAGTTGAATTTGGATAATTTAATCTCCATCTAGCAAACCAAGGGAAAATCATAAATACAAATGTTTTAGCATTTATATTATTTAGCATGAATATTTTACATAACAAACATCTGAATGTGGGACCACTAATCAGACACTTTATAACTATTGCACTTGAAGCATAGTAAACATTTATTAGTTTTCATTTGTAATTTCAGTAGAAGAGTAAACTTGGAAGGGCTGGAGGATCATACTTCCTATACAAAACTAAAAACTTCTATGAGTATTAAAACCTGTGCTGTCCTAGCATGGAAAAGCTCATCTTTCCTTTCAAACACTCCCACTTCACTTTTCTTTTTCACTCATTGAACACAGGAAGTCAATATTCTCCTCAGATTCCCTTAAATTTAACGTGTCCCTCTGTCCCCCAATACATATAATTTGTATTTGATACACTTGATGCAACTTTTGCTTTTCATAGTATTTATATGTTAAAACCTTTTGCACTGAACACCAAACTTCATATATTATTCCAACTTTTAAAAAAGATTTATATTTCTAAAAATGGAGTATGTATTCAAAAGATAGCTGCTGCATCATCTATTCAATATATTTATCAAATGATTTGGAGGGCCCACCATAAAGATTGGGATACAGCACTAGAAACTTTTCAATTTACAATATGAATATATGTGTGTGATATACATGTATATACATATATATGTGTATTAGGTATGACATATAATACACATATCAACATATAGGTATAATATGCACATATACACATATGCATATGTGTGAATGGATATTTAGACACATGTATGTATATGTACAGGTGTACCTCATTTTACTGAGTTTTGCCTTATTGGCTCTGCAGATACTGCAGTTTTTACAAACTGAAGATTTGTAGCAACCCTGCATCAAGCAAGTCTATCAGCAACATTTCCAACACCATGTGCTTACTTCATGTCTCTGTGTCACATTTTGATAATTCTCACAATATTGCAAGCTTTTTCAATATTTTTATAACTGTTATGGTGACGGGTAATTGGTAATCTTTGATGTTACTATTTTAATAGTTTTGGGGTGCCACAAACAGTGCCCATATAGGATGGCAAACTTAATCCATTAATGTATGTATTCTGAACTCTCCACTGACCAGTCAGTCATTCCCTTACCTCTGTTCCTCTCCTTGGGCCTCCCTATTCTGAGACATAACAATATCGAAATTATGCCAGTTAATAACTGTACTATGACCTCTAAGTGTTCAAGGGAAAATAAGAGTTGCATGCCTCTCACTTTAAATCAAAAGCTAGAAATGATTAAACTTGGTGAGGAAGGCATGTCAAAAGCCAAGATAGGCTGGAAGCTAGGTCTCTTGTGCCTGTTAGCTAAGTTGTGAATGCAAAGGAAAAATTATTGAAGAAAATTAAAAGTGCTAGTCTAGTAAACATGCAAATGATAACAAAGCAGAACAGCCTTATTGTTAATATGGAGAATGCCTTAGTGGTCTGGACAGAAGTTCAAAACAGCCACAACATTCTCTTAAGCCAAAGCCTAATCCAGAGCAAGGATCAATTCTGTTCAGTTGTATGAATGCTGAGAGAGGTGAGGAAATTGTAGAAGTTGGAAGCCAGCAGAGGTTTGTTCATGAGGCTTTAGGACGAAACCCTCTCCATAACATAAAAGTGCAAGGTGGAGCAACAAGTGCTGATGGAGAAGCTGCAGCAAACTATCCAGAAGATCAAGTTAATATCTAAGATGATGAAGGTAGCTACACTAAACAACAGATTTTCAGTGTAGATGAAGCAGTCTTCTATTGGAAAAAGATGCCATCTAGGACTTTCATTGACTAGCTAGAGAGAAATCAATGCCTGGCTTTGAAAGTTCAAAGGACAGGCTGACTCTCTTGTGAGGGGCTAATGCAATCGGTTACTTTCAATTAAAGCCAATGCTGATTTACCATTCCAAAAATCCTAGGGCCCTTACAATTATGCTAATAGACTCTGCCCGTGCTCTATAAAGGGAACAACAAAGCCTGGATGATAGCACATCTCTTTACGGCATGGTTTACTGAATATTTTAAGCCCATTGGCCGTACCTATTGCACAGAAGAAAAAATCTCTTTCAATATATTACTGCTTGTTGATAATGCACCTGCTCAGCCAAAAGGTCTGATGAAGATGTACCAAGAGATTAATTTTGTTTTTATGCCTGCTAACACAACATCCATTCTGCAGACCTTGGATCAAGGAGTCATTTCAGCTCTCAAGTCTTATTCTTTAAAAAGTACATTTTGTAAAGCTATAGTTGCCCTAGGCAGTGATTCCTCTGATGGATTTGGGTAAACGGAAAATCTTCTGGAAAGGACTCACCATTCCAGATGCCATTAAGAAAATTTGTGATTCATGGAAAGAGGTAAATATCAACATTACAAGGAGTTTGGAAGAAGTTTATTCCAACCCTCATGAATGACTATGAGGGTGCAAGACTTTAGTGGGGGAAGTTGCTGTGGATGTGGAAAAAATTGCAAGAGAACTAGAATAAGAAGTGGAGCCTGAAGGTGTAACTGAATGGCTGTAATCTCATAATAAAACTTCAATGGATGAAGAGTTGCTACTTATAGATGAACATAACAAAGTGTTTTCATGAGACAGAATCTACTCCTGGTGAAGATGCTGTAAACAATGTTGAAATGACAACAAAGGGTTTAGAATATTCTGTAAACTTAGTTGGTAAAGCAGCAGCAGGGTATGAGAGGCTTGACCTCATTTTTGAAAGATCTACTGTGAGTGAAATGCTATCAAATAGCATCACATGCTACATAAAAATCTTTTGTGAAAAAAATCAATCAACGTAGCAAACTTCATGGTTGTTTTATTCTAAGAAATTGGCACAGTCACTCCACCCTTCATCAGTTACTACTCTGATCAGTCAGCAGCTATCTACATCAAGGCAAGACCATCCATCAGCAAAAAGATTAAGACTCATTGAAGGCTCAGATGATTGTTAGCAAGCTTCAGCAACAAAGTAGTTTTTAAATAATTTCAACTATTATTTTAGATTTAAGGGGTACATGTGCAGGTTTGTTACATTTATATACTTATTGGGTGATACTGAGGTTTGGAGTATGACTGATCCTGTCACTGAGATAATGCACATTGTATCTAATAGTTTTTCAACTCTTGCCCCTTCCTTATCTCTTCCCCTACTAGTTTCCAGTATGTACTGTTGCCATCTTTATGTCCATGAATGCCCAATGTTTAGGCCCACTTATAAGTGAGAACATGTGGTATTTGGTTTTCTGTTCCTACTAATTCACTTACGATAATGGCCTCCAGTTGCATGCATGTTGCTACAAAGGACATAATTTCATTCTTTTTATGGTTGTGTAGTATATCATATTGTATGTGTACCACATTTTCTTCATCCAGTCCACCATTGATGGTTATCTTGGTTGATTCCTTGGCTTTTCTATTGTGAATAGTGCTGCAATGAACATACAAGTGCATGTGTCTTTTTAGTAGAATGATTTCTTTTCTTTTGGATATATAATCAGTAATGGGATTGCTGGGTCGAATGATAGTGCATTTTAAGTTGAGAAATTTCCAAACTGCTTTCCACAGTGGCTGAACTAATTTACACTCCCACCAACAGTGTATAATGTTCCCTTTTCTCCGCAGTCTCACCAACATCTATTATGTTTTGAGTTTTTGATAATAGGTATTCTGACTGGTGTGAGATGGTATCTCACTGTGGTTTTGATTTCCTTTTCTCTGATGATGAGTGATGTGGAGCATTTTTTCATATCTGTTAGCCACCTGTGTGTCTTCTTTTGAGAAGTATCTATCTGTTCATGTCTTTTGCCCACTTTTTTAATGGGGTTATCTGTGTTTTGCTTGTTAAGTTCCCTATAGATTATGGATATTAGATCTTTGTCTGATGGATAGTTTGTGTATATTCTCTCTCATCCTGTGGGTTGTCTGTTTACTCTGTTGATAGTTTATTTTGCTGTGCAGAAACTCTTTTTTTTTTTTTTTGAGACGGAGTCTCGCTCTGTAGCCCGGGCTGGAGTGCAGTGGCCGGATCTCAGCTCACTGCAAGCTCCGCCTCCCAGGTTTACACCATTCTCCTGCCTCAGCCTCCCGAGTAGCTGGGACTACAGGCACCCGCCACCTCGCCCGGCTAGTTTTTTGTATTTTTTAGTAGAGACGGGGTTTCACGGTGTTCTCCAGGATGGTCTCGATCTCCTGACCTCGTGATCCGCCCGTCTCGGCCTCCCAAAGTGCTGGGATTACAGGCTTGAGCCACCGCGCCCGGCCGCAGAAACTCTTTAGTTTAATTAGATCCCACCTGTGAATTTTTGGTTTTGTTACATTTGCTTTTAAGGACTTAGTAATGAATTCTTTCCCAAGGGTGATGTCTAGAATAGTATTTCCTAGGTTTTCTTCTAGGATTCTTCTAGTTTGAGATTTAATTTAATTTAATTTATTTATTTAGGGACAGAATCTCGCTCTGTTGTCAGGCTGGAGTTCTGTGATGCTATCTGGGCTCACTACAACCTCCAACTCCCTGGTTCAAGCGGTTCTCCTGCTTCAGCCTCCCAAGTAGCTGGGATTACAGGGACGCGCCACCTCGCCCAGCTAATTTTTTTCTATTTTTAGTAGAGACGGGATTTCACCATGTTGGCCAGGATGGTCTCGATCTCCTGACCTCGTGATCTGCTTGCTTCAGCCTCCCAAAGTGCTGGGATTACAGGTGTGAGCCACCACACCCAGCCGAGATTTTATTTTTTTAAATCTTTAATCCATCTTGAGTTAATTTTTGTATATAGTGAAAGGTAGGAGTCCAGTTTCATTTCTCTGTATATAGTTAGCCAGCTACCCCAGTACCATTTATTGAGTAGGGAGTCCTTTCCCCATTTTTTCATTTACTTTGTTAAAGATCAGATGGCTGTAGGTATGTGGCTTTATTTCTGGGTTCTCTATTCTGTTCTATTGGTCTAAGTTTCTGTCTTTGTGAAAGTCCCATCCTGTTTGGGTAACTGTAGCCTTATAGTATAGTTTGAAGTTGGTTAATATCATGCTTTATTCCTTTCACTTATGATTGCTTTTACTCTTCAGGCTCTTTTTTAGATTCATATGAATTTTAGGATAGCTTTTTATAATCTGTGAAAAATGACATTGGTAGTTTGATAGGAATAGCATTGAATCTGTAGATTGCTATAAGCAGTATGTCCATTTTAACGATATTGATTCTTCCTTTCCATTAACATGGAATGTTTTTCCATTTGTTTGTGTTATCTATGGTTTCTTTCAGCAGTGTTTTGTAGTTACCCCTGTAGAAATCTTTCACCTTTTGGTTAGATGTATTCCTAGATATTTTATTTTTTGTGGCTATTGTAAATAGGTTGCATTCTTGATTTGGCTCTCAGCTTGAACATTGCAATAACATATTTTTAAATTAAGGCATGTACATTAGTATTTAGGCATACACTATTGCATACTTAATAGATTACAGTGTAGTATAAACATGACTTTTATATGTACCAAGAAACCAAAAAATTCATGTGACTCACTTTATTATGGTGGTCTGAAACTGAACCTTCAGTGTCTCAGAGGTATGTCTGTATATGTATATGTATATGTATATGTATATGTATATGTACATGTATATGTATGCTATGAAGAAAGACTAAAAAGAGTAAGTAGAGAGTGACAGTGGGCTCTATTTTAGGCATTGTAAGCACAGAAGACTGCTCCTCTCTTCAGGAAATGGAATGAAGTGAAGAAATGAGTCATGTCAACATACTGAAGACTATTTCAGGCAGAGGGAAAAGCCAGTTCAATTGCCAAAAGGCGGCGAGGAGTTTGGCTTGTATAAGGATTTGAAGTAGTACAATGCTCTGTTAACATAAATATGTACAGAATCATTCAGGTGTTGTAGAGGACAGAATAAAGTTTTCTCTCTCTCTTTCTCTCCCTCTCTTTCTCTCAAGTTGATTGTATACACCAAGAACTTGGTACTTTGTAATATTTCTTGGATACCAACCCTGATTTGACTCTTTTAAGATGATAACTCTAGCGGCAGATTGGAGGCAAGATTTTAAGGATAAGGGGCCGGTGGAAGAAACATAGGATATTCCTTTAGAAGTCCAAGTACTTATTGAACAAACAGGAGCAGCATGGATGTGCAGGCAGTATCATTCTTATGTTGTGGATACAGGACTGGCAGGACTTGATGGGGAAAAAGAAAATTTTCAGAATCACCAAGATTTTATAACATGGGAGAAACTGTCTAGGGGAATAGGGAAGATAGATGAGCCTGTACATGGAAGCAATAATGTTTACAGGTTGGACACATGAGTCAAGGTGCCTGTGAGTAACACTGATGCAAATGTACAGAAAGTAATTGGAAAAACAAGTGTAGTGTGCAGATTAGGGGTAAAGCTAAGAATACAGGTTTGGAGGTAAAAACAGTAGTTGGACAATATTGTCCCAGTGATACTTGTAGAGTGACTGAGGACAGAGCCAGAATTAGGTATTCACCTCCACAGGATAAGAGAAGAAAGTTGAACCAATAAAAAATAGAAAGAGCAGAAGAGATTGAAACAAGAATATGTAAAAACCCAAAAAAGAAGTGAGGAGAGAATTATATGAAAAGGGGTGCCACCATGTTATATATTACAGATTAGCAAGGAAACTAAAGAAATAATAGAAATACTAACACTGAATATATCCTTCATTGGAGGTTAAAATGAAATGAGGGTTTATATCCAATGTTCTCAGTTTACTTTGTAAATACTAGCTTCTGCTCCCCCAAATTTACTACATGTTTTCGTTTTTAAAATTCAGCAAACAGATTTAGGTAACAACAGTAAACTTACTAGATATATCTTACAACGGGAGCAACTACATCAAGGTCAGTAAAACAAATCAATGTGAATGTTTGCTCTGGAAAATCAAGGAATACACACACACACACACACACACACACACACAATCTTTAAGGATAGTTATTATGGAAGAAACAAACCTAAAATTATAAGGGTATTAATTCATTCTCTATGATAAAAATTCTTAAGATTTTTAAAAAGTCCTGCAACACTGTAACAAATTCAAAAGGCTTGATATTTCTTCCTTTAAAATGCTTATATGTACAATCCACTGTAAATTCTATACCTTTAGCAAATGAACAGAAATAGTCAATAATTTCATCTGTGTTTCCTGTATGCAGCCAAATGACTAGCATCCTTCTCTATCTACCCCATGTTCTTCAATCACCCATAAATAGTTCCAAAAATCATGAAGAATAGATACCACTATTCAGAAGGCACTGGCAGATAGATAGGATCAGGAGTCTGCTTTGACTACTACAAGGAATTTCCTTAAGACATTCACATATGAATTTTAATTAATAAAATTGTTATTGGCAAATAAACAGAAATAGCAACAAGGCTGACATTTGAGTAGTCCAAGTATTATTTAGAGCTCCAAAGTACTAAGCAGGTGCTTGCTAGATGATGGACTGAAGAGCAGGTGGCATGCCAAATGAAATGTCCATATTTTTCACTTGCAGGAAGTAGAATATTCCCCATTCAAGTCACCAAAATAGCCCTAGATTTAGTCCTCTGGTGAATGAACATTGCATAGTCACATCATTTCCCTCTATTGAAATGTTTCCTATTACCGTGTCCTTCTATCATCACTATTGTCATCTTTTCATCCTTCAATGACATAATACAGATTTTAAGTACCTAGATGAGATTTATTCTCAGTTCTATAGAAATAGAGCAATGGGTGAAAGAATTCATTTCAGCTCTAAATTCTTTGTGGTTACTTTTCCTTGGCACATTTTTGGAGAACTGGACCTCTAATTAAATGCACCTTTGATAGATCACTTTAGAAAGACCATTTTGAAGATAAATTTCTACAATTTACCTCACTACATTTATTTGCAGGTTGAATTTATTAGTTCAAAGATAGGTCAGTTATTAAGGGTAAGATATTATTGCTTGAAGGGTCAACTGTAGTAAATCCAATTAACTTCACTGAAAATATTCTTTACTATATATTTTCTTAAGTGAGTTTAAGGAAAATAAACTATAAGAACTGACAATTATGATAAAAATGAAAGAATATGTAAAATAAATTTTAAAAATTTGTTATTTTTCCATGCAAATAAAATGTGACATAGAAAAGCTAAAAAACAAAGCAAGAAACAACTCCAAAGAAACCACATGAGATGGAAAGATTAGAAAATGGTACTAAAATCATTAGCTGTGCTGAAAATGGCAAGTAACTGCTATAGTGATATTAACTGCTATGATAATATTAACAAGCTACAGTTGCTAAAATACTTACTATATGTCAAACACTGTGCTTTTCACACACACATACACTCCTACAAAAAAAGTTGTATCTAATTTCACAGATGCTGAAATTGAGAGCGATTAGGTCAATTATCCAAGACCATGTGGCTAGCAAATAGCAGAGTTGAGATTATATCCAGGAAGTATGTGTCACCAAATCTCTACTTCCTTTCTTAATCTATTGTGTATACTGTGTGTATGTGTGTATGCATGCATGTATGCACATGTACATATATGCTTATTTCTTTCCAAAATTGACATGCTTCTTAATATTATGTTAATTAATTCTCCTCCTCTTGAACTCAAATACATTCTACAATATTCTTACAGAATATAAATGAGAGAAAATCCTATCTCTTTTCACAGAAAAGCAAATAAATTTTTACATAGCCTTGAAAATGCTCTGAGGGTTTCTCTTAGTGGGTTTCTGATTGCCAAACCTCTGATATCCAGGTCAGAGAATTGGTTTGAGAAAACCTTTTATCTCACAAATGGCCTCACATCTTTATATGATTTCAGATAAGGTGAAGAAGGCCACCACTAAAATGGAAACATAGCTAATTATAGTGGCCGGCTTTTGTAAGGAGAAAGTGTTCAACTTCAAAGAACATTCAGACAAGAAAGTCGTCAAGGGATTTCCACCAAAAAGCCTCATTTCTAATAATAGAACATTTCCATTAAGGTTTTTTTTTTCCCTGTGCCTTATTCTTAATGTCCCCTCCAATGCAAGATTGTGCACCAGGTGTAAAGATCCTTATGATACAAGAAGAGTTTTATTTTCTTCATAGTATTGATAGTTCACTGCAATGTCAGGTATAACTTTAAGAAAATAACTTGTATTAATTAGGTAATAGGGAGTAATGGTTCACTAACAGTAGGAGAATATCATAGTCTCTTTTGAAATTCAGCCCTGATAGGTTTTTGAAATGGAGTAACTCTAAGCACCTTTAGTTTTATTTATTTCTTATTAAATGGCATTACTAATAATAGGCAGTTACTGATCCAACAAGCAGTGAAGCAAAGATTAGTGATGAAAAGAGGTCAAAAAAAGAAAACAAAAAACAAAAAACGAAAACCTTTGAGTGTAAAAGTATCAAGTCAGAGGCAAATTAATATATATTTACATTTTCTAATAATTGATTTATTCAACATTATATTTCTAATTCAACATCATGCTGATTGTGTGTGCATGTGTTTAACTAGAAATTTGGTGTTCATAGAAATAGTACAGCAGGGAAAAATTCTTCCTTATTTTCCTTTCTTGTACTTAATATCTTTAAATTTTCTTCATTTTGCCTACTAATAACCTTAGAATATATGATTATATATAAAGAATATATATCTCAAAGCACATTATAACATTATAAGGAGGACATAAACAACCTTTCCATGTATGTTCAAACATTTATTTATTTATTTGTTCATTCAACAAACATTTATTCAATGCTTACTATGTTTCACTGCCTGGGGTAGGAATGGGGAATGCAGACACACAAATACATATTAAACTTAGAGCGTGTCAGGTATAACAACTAGTCAAGTGCAATGTACAATGGAGCACAGAGCAGGAACTGATTAGTTTTGTGTTTGATAGACAAGAAGGTCAGGACAGAAAGGCTGGTAGCAGAAACAGCTCATGCACCTTATTATAAGGGGATGGATGGCAGAGGGAATGTATTCCAAGAGGGAATATGGAATATGCAAAGACAGGAAGCAGAAGCAGTATGGAGCTATCATGTAGGGAAATGGGAAGTAATGGAGTAGAAATAGAAAACAAAAGCCAGAGGAAAGAAGGATCTTGTATACCACCCTCAGAACTGTAGTGGAGGAGCTACAAAAGAGTTTTAAATAAGGGAATGGCACTTATGTATTCTAATTGGTCTTCTAAATATATATGAATGTATATTTATAAATGAATGTATATGAATATATGAATAAGTAGACATAGGATCTACTATTAATGCTTGGTTGTCTAATCAAATGAGTTGATCTGAATGAGATATAAATATTGCTACTGAAAAAAGAAATTCAAGATAAAAATGACAACATTTTTGTAAACACAAGTTTCCATTCACTTAATTTTTTTAACTTTTATTTTAAGTACATGTGCAGGTTTGTTACATAGGTAAACTGTGTCATGGGGGTCTGTTGTACAGATTATCTTGTCACCCAGATATTAAGCCTAGTACCCATTAGTTATATTTCCTGGTTTTCTCCCTCCACCCAACTTCCACCCTCTGATATGCCCCAGTGTGTGTTGTTCCCCTCTATGTGTCCACGTGTTCTCATCACTCAGCTCCCACTGATAATTTACTTATTTATAAAGAGTGCCTTCTGCCATTTGGCTATTTTGTCAATCCTCACAATCAGCAGTTTTTCTATCTAATCTATCATTGATGATAAGGGCCACTATTGTTATATAAACAAAGAAAGCCAAAAAAAAAAAAAAAACCACACACACACACACAAAAACCACCTAGACTTTGTAAACACTATCTATTGTATGACATATCTCAAGTTCAGAGGTGTTGAAATACTAAAAAATGCATTTTGTAATCAATGAACTCCTAAGATATTTGTGGATACTATGATTGATTTGTTAGTCCATTATTATTCATTTCCTCTCTTAATATGGCTTCCCTGCAGTGAATATACTCCCCTTCCCATTGACTTTGGGCTTGACTGTGTACCTTTGATCAATAGACTGTGGGCAGAAAGGACTGTGTGGCAGCTTTTAGCTGGAACTTTAAAGGTAATTCAAGATTTGCTGGTTCCCCTTGTTCTTATCTTCCACCATGAGAGAATAATATGCCATATGAAAGCTGCTCTTTCCGCTGGGGTCCTGGGATGAGAAGACATTTAGAGCAGATCCATAGTCTAGAATGAAAAGACCTTAACTTGATTCATAGTGTGGAGTAAAGCTGCAGCTGATCTGCAGACACATGAGTGAGTAATAAATGTTTGTTGTTATGTGTCACTGGAATTTTGTCATTGTTTGTTACTGCAGCAAGAGCTGACAATTACAATATTATAGTAAGACAAACAAAAAAATATGTGATTTCTGGGACGAAAAGACCAAAGTAAGCCTTTAATATAAATGTGCCTTGGGCGCATACATTGACTGCACTATCTCTCATTCCATATAGAAACTGTTTGCTAAAAAGGGTAGCAAGAAACAAAATATGAAATGGAATCAATATTGTGTTAAAGCCTGATTTCTGTGGCCCAGATTGTCAGGCAAAGACTCTGACAAATGAAGGCTGATGGATGGAAAAACACAACATTGTTCCGTTGAGTTTCTTTGTCTTTCTTCTCATGTTGGGTGACTATTCTTTTATTTATCTACAATTAGGTTTGCCAGACCACTGCAACACAGCTCGCTTTCACTACAACTACATGCTGTCAAGTACATGCCAAGCTGATTGACAAAGAATGACAGGTTCTCTCTTTCCATTTTGAACTAATCAAGGGCAGCTCACCAAAGGGAGACTTAAAAAAAGACTTAGAGATTTATGGATTTCAAAAATAATCTGTCCGAATATACAAAGCATAATGCAGTATTGATTTTCAAACTGGCAAGTGTTGTGAACTGTGAAGATATAAGCTAAGCTGCATACTCGAAATGTTCAAGGCCAGTGAAAGAGTGGACACAGGTGTGACCATCAAGTAACATCCAGAAGCCTCTATGGAAGCTCTCCACCTTAAAGTGGGGGTTTCAAAGTTTTTTTGGCAGAATTCTTTTGACAAATGAAATATCACCAAAACACTTCCAAGAAAATCACTTGAGTCATTTCGTGAATATTGACCAATTACTTATTATGTGCTAAACATTGTTTGAGGTACTAGATATGTAACAGTGAATAAAACAGACAAACTTTCTGTGTCCTCATAAAACTTACATTCTAATGGTGATAATGTATAGTAAAAGAGAAATTACAGTGCTTTGAAGAGTGAAAAGTGCTAAAGAACAAAATTTAAAGCATTGGATGGGAATAAGAGACTTATGTATGGGGCAAAGGGAGGTGGGATGTGGAGAGTTTAGAAAGTGCCTGCAGGGAAAGCCTCACTGAGTAGGTGGTATTTAAATAAAGATCTGAAGGAAGTGAGGGAACGATTCAAGCAGCTATCTCAGGAAAGAACAATCTGTGCAGAGACAGCAAGTGCAAAGGCCCTGGGGCAGGAGTGTATGTGTAGGTTCAATTAAAAAAACAAGGACACCAGGGTGAGTGGAATCGAATGAACAAGAGGAGGGTAGTAGGAATGATAGCCATAGAGTTGGGGATGGAGGAGGATAGGTCCTGCATCTTTGGAAGGATTTTGACTGTTATTCTGAGTGAGATTAGGAACCATAGGAGGGTTTTCAGCAAAGGAGTGATGTGATCTGACTTATTTTTAAATAGATCATTCTGGCTGCTGTATTAAGATTAGACTTTAGGAATGCAGAGAACAGATGGTAGTTAAGAACAGATTCTTAAGGGGGTAAAATCTGCGTTGTTTGGATGGAAGGACTTTGTGAAAACCTGAAGCCCCTATTTTGGAAAACTTTATACATACAGTTCTTAACTAAGGGCCAAAGTTCTGGTCTGGTTTAATAGCAGCACAGGACACTGCTTAAAAGAACATTCATTTAAACTGGTACTCCCAGGTCTTGCTGCCTTCCTAAGTCCTTACTGGTGAAGAGTATGGGCTCTTGAGTCTGGTTATCTAGGTTCCAATCCTAGCATGAATTGACTATTTGCAACAGAGACCAAATGGCCCACAAAGCCTCAAAAGTTGACTGAAATATTTTCTATCTGGCCTTTTAAAGAAAAAAGTTGGCCAACCACTCATGTAGAGAAATGGTTAGGTTCAGGCTTTGTGGCTCTAAAATCCTTCAAGTATGCATAATTATTCCACAAAGTAAATATATATCAAAACATCACATTGTACCTCATAAATACATATAATTATTATTTGTCAATTAAAAATAAAATAAAAAATACATGGGTATTTTTAATAATCAAACATTAGAAACAAATGCTTTTCTTTTAACTCCTTATATAGATTCATAGAAAGAGTTAAACAATTTATAATTACAATTTATTTGTTTATTTATTTATTATTTTGACACAGTCTCACTCTGTCACCCAGGCTGGAGTGCAGTGGCGTGATCTCGGCTCACTGCAACCTCTGCCTCCCCAGCTCAAGCGATTCTTGTGCCTCAGCCTCCGGAGTAGCTGAGATTACAGGCATGCACCACCAAGCCTGGCTAATTTTTGTGTTTTTAGTAGAGATGGGGTTTTGCCATGTTGGCCAGGCTGGTCGCAAACTCCTGGCCTCAAGTGAACCACCCATTTCAGCCTCCCAAAGTGCTGGGATTACAGGTGTGAGCCATTGCACCCGGCCAATTTATAATTATACTTTAGAAGAGAGGTTAGCAAACATTTTCTATAAAACACCATATAGTAAATATTTTAGATTTTGTGGATCAAACCCAAATTCTGCCAATGTGGCATGAAAGTAGTCAGGTCCAATACATGAACAAATAAATGTGGTTGTGTTCCAATAACATTTTATTTATGAAAATAGGTGCAGGGCTAAATTTGGCCCTTGGACCATAGTTTGCTGACTCTTGCTTTAGGACATTACAGCGGTGTTGGAAATAATCAGTCCAGAAATAAGAACACCTGGGTTCTAGGCTTATTGGCCTGAGTTGGGGGCAAGTCATTTCACTGCTCTAACTTTCAGTATCTTTAAATATAAAATAAATGAAACTAACAGATATTATTGTGAGTAAAGGGTTAAAAACACTCTTTGTCCATCTGCATGAGAATTTGTCCTTCAATCAACTTTCTAGCTTCCTTCTCCCTAGAAAACTGATAAAGTTGGAATGTCAAATGCGTGAGCAGGCAACATTGCTTCAGATTAAAAAAAAAAAATGATCGAGACTGGTAAATTACACCTTGGTTAGGTGTTCCATATATGAACTATAAATGCCTAATGGAAAACCATAATTTCGGGGCATCCCCAAGTACAACCATTCTTGTAACTAAGCATGTCCTTTTTGAGGACCTTGGAAACTATGTTACAAGGCATTGGCCTCTGGGATGCATAAGGCTTCTAGGCCAGGGTTGACCCAGCATCTCCATTTGTTTCCTTCCTGTGCACCTGAGATGCCATGTGAGAGTGGACAGGTGCTGCAAAGTGAATAGCTCTTGGATAGCTCTCTGGGTGCTTCAGATATTGCTACGCATACTCATCCTACTAAAGAGAGATACCTGATGCTGCCTTCCTGCTAAGCTATATTCCTGTATCCTTCTAAGTGACTTTGATACTGAATATGGTCAGTCATAGTATTGTTCAGTTGCACCTAATCAAAGAAGACTTACTGTTGTGTTTTACAGTAATCAATTATAAGACTCACATTTTATTTCAACAGGTTGGTTGCTCTGAAATTGGGACACATTTTATAAATGATAGCATGTCATAGTCTAAATTGGCAGCACATTTTTCTTGGTGAAAAATAACGATGCATACTCTAATCAATGGTATCTTAAAAACAGTAAAATATGGAAAGTGACCAGGCTTTTCATAGCAGGTCAGGATGAAATGATTTAGTATATGTAAAGGTAATACTAACTGCTACCATTTGTTGAAAACTGACTAAGTGCAAACACTTTGCTATGCACTTAACATAAATCATCTTAATTAATCTCAATCTTCATTGCAGAGCCTCTCAGCAATACTATTATCATTTTTTCATATTAAAAAACTAGAGTCATGAAAGGTCAGAAACTTGCCTAGGGCACAAGCTAACATATGGTGAATCTGAAATTTGAACCCTAGTCTTTCGGAGGCAAATTCTGCATACATAATTACTATACTACTGGGTCTCTGGATTTAAATATTGTGCCAGTAAAAACAGGTTGTATTTGATGAATCCTATGGCTCAGAACGGAACAAAGTAGTTTCGATTAGGATGTAATGTGAGTTTAAATCAGGGTTTCTCAGCTTCAGCCCTATTGCCATTTGGGACTGGATAATTCTTTCTTGTCGGGAGCTACCCTGTGTACTGTAGGGTGTTTTGCAGCATGCCTGGTCACTATGCACAAGATGCCGGTAGCACTTTCTCCTCCCCCATGTGTGACAACCAAAAATATCTCCAGCAATTGCCAAATTCCCCTGGAATCATCTGTGGTTGAGAAGTATTCTATTATTGAATACATGAAGGAACAAATGAAAGAATGTCTGTTCATGGTCTGTATTTTCAGTGTACATGAATCAATATGACAGGATATGAATATCTTTCCTTCCTTTCTCTTATATATAATATTGCATGCAATGCCATCTGTTCATACACTCTTTCAGATGCACTTTTATCACACTATGTCTCAACATTCACTTGAGTGTGGTTCTGATGAACTCTGAACTATCATGGCATGTTTCAGTTTCTGGCTGAATTGGTCCTAATATCTCTGGATTATATATCCCAAAAGGATTAGGGAATACAATAGATCTAAGGACTAGAAAGGCACATATTAAAGAAAATTGATTTTGACATATCTCTGAATAGTGGCCAGTGATATTTGCATTATTTTAAACCAATATAGAGCATCTCTAAGTTATTATCCATATAGTAATTGGACATGGTTCTTTAAGTCTTAATAGAATATTTACTTAAATCTGTTATTAAACAGTAGAAGTTTCTTTTTAAAGATAAAACAGCAATTAGGCTAATTTTCATTAAAAGCAAAGAAAAGAGCAATTCAATTCTGACTTCATGACTGACATGCACTTTAAATAAAATTAAAGATGTTTTGTTTTTACTATTAGGTTCTGTACCAAAATTATAGTCATTATGTAAAACAACTCTAAGTGCTACCATAACTTATAAACTTAAGCAATCAAATGGGTAACTGAATTACACTCGTATTGTTTTTGTTGTTTTTTTAAAAAAACAGCAACAATATATCTGCATTCTCTCTTCTGAATACTCTTCTTAAACATGTACAGAAAACAGCAAATATATGGGTTTCTGAAATCAAGGAAAATGATACATGTAATAAAGCCAATTCCTGGTTTACTCAATGTCAGTCTTCATCTGGGATACCAGGTCTTTAGCCTGTCGCACTTAGCCTTTATACGCTTATAACTCATGATTTCCATATATTCCACTGAGTGGCCATTTTCACCATTCTCCTGAAAAGTCATTGATAAGATTTTGGATAAGGAATTGTAGACTTACATATTAGGTGCATATAATCTAGAACTCTACTAGAATCTAGAATATACAGAGAATTCATATTCATCGGTAAGAGAAAGTAAACAATCCAATGGAAAACTGGGGTAAATATATGAAGAGTCAACTCACAGAAGGAAAAATCTGCCCAACAAACTTGAAAATGTGTTCAACCAGGGATATGCGAATTAAAATAATAAATTCCAGCCACTTCTTGCTGCTGGTGGAAAAGCAATTTGCAATATATAATAAAATTAAAGATGTGAATACTCTAATGAGGTAACAATTCCACTTCTAGGTGTTCTCATATGTCTATCTGAGGAGGACTACAAAGAATGTTGTTTCAGCATTGTTTACATTAGTGAAAAACTGGGACAATCTGATTATTCATTGTTAATCTAACAAGCACATTGATTGTTTTGTTTCTATTAAAATCAAGAATACTTTTACCAGATGACTTCTGTATTCTAAAGCCATTAAGAATCTTTGTTCTTACTTTTATGGAGTCCAAAGTTCTATTTAAGCTAGTCATAAGCAAAGTTAATGCCACTATTCATAATGGACTCATTGAAGATATTAAAGATAATAAAATAACAATACCGTCTCTAACAAATCTGACTTTAGTTACAATGGCATACATGGTACAATGTCGAAATAACATCTGTTCAGTTTTGAGTGAAGCATAGGAGGTGTATGTATGTGTGTGTGTGTGCATAATTTGTATTTGTGTTATCTATCCAATTATGTAAATCACTAATACTTATTACTATGCTAATATCAGAAGATGTATTGTAATAAAGGTCACATGAATTATTAATTTTTGTGTTTCTTATCACCTATTTCATCAAATAATTTTGAAGACAGAGATGCTATCTATCCACATTTTTTCTACTTGTCATTCACAAAAGTTCCTTCAAAAACATCTTAAAAATTAAAAGTATGTACACATGGCATTGTAGTTTCATGTTTCAATAAGGAGAATTTTAATTGGATCCTATACATTATTGTGAGTGCTTCTATGTTTTGCCTTCTTAATGTTTACCAAAATTATTAATGTCAAGAATACCAATCTTGGTCGGGCATGGTGGCTCACGCCTGTAATCCCATAACTTTCGGATGCTGAGGCTGACTGATCACTTGAGGTCAGGAGTTTGAGACCAGCCTGGTCAACATGGTGAAACCCTGACTCTACTAAAAATACAAAAATTAGCCGGGCGTGGTGGCGGGCACCAGTAATCCTAGCTACTTGGGAGACTGAGGCAGGAGAATCCCTTGAACCCAGGAGGCAGAGGTTGCAGTGAGCTGAGACCACAGCACTGTACTCCAGCCTGGGTGACAGAGTACCAATCTCATTTTAATGACCAGCATGTTACATAATCAATTATTATAAATGATTTTAAGCTGTTTAATGTTAAAATTAAAACTTTTCTTAAAATAGTCTAATTTAAATAATTGTGGATGTTTTCATTAACTGTATTATTTGTGCTCTGCTATGTTCAGTAACATATATTCATTATACCAAATATTCATTATGTCAAGGGGGTCACCAAAGTGTTCAGAATTTGGAAACTGTATCTTCAGATGTATTAAACATGCAAATTCTACTTTTTTATATGTGTTATTTCAAAATTACAGAGCAAACTGAATGCATTTACAGTAAATAATAATTTAAACAGTTAACTTAGCCCTAAGGTGTTTCTTTTTCAAAATATATGTCAGATATATATAGAATTGTTTGATATCCCCTATATGCACAGATACATATATCATATATATGATATATAAAATATATAAGGTATTTATATTTTATATATCATGAATCACATACTGATTCATTCATTCGGTATGTGAATGCATGAGTCTAATCACACTGACACTATTGCTCAAAAGAGGGTCAGGAGGAATAGAGGGAAAAAAATGATATGAATAGGAAAACAGTAGGCACATGGCAGTTCTGAAGTATTTGGAATACAAAGTTATTCTAAGTTGAGTACAGCTGATAAAAAAATGCATAGTAACATCAGCTAATTTTGCCTAGTAGATGATAGGGGTACTTCTATAACATAGAATTGTATTTGTTAATTACAATATACTCTTCAGTGATGTAGAACTTAATATAATAAGTCAAATCTCAGTATATAGAATTGTATATTCAAGAGGACATATTGCTATGGCATTTCTAAGTAGTAAATTCAATGCATAAAGTTTGGATGATTACATCTTCTTTGGAGAGAATCATTTTACTTCATGATATATTTTCATATTGATAACACCTAAGTTTATTCTGAATTTGAATATATGAAGTATTACTTAAAACCCTTCAGAATGTTACATAGTTTTGTTAGAGACATGCATCTTTAAATTATTTTTTAGATAATAATCATATTATTATCATTTGGTAATTTTTCTCAACTCTCAAATATGAGTGGAAGTTTAAATCGGTATGAGTTCTTGAGGTGGTAACTGAAGAGTGAAATAGCTTTATTTAAAATAGATACCTCTTGAAGTGTTCTTTTTAGTGTTCAATAATTTATATATATATTATATATATATTATAGTTATAATGGCATACACAGTATAATGTCCAAATAACATCTGTTCAGTTTTGACAAATATATATATTTGTCTTTTTCTCCCCATTGGAAAATAAAGTAACAAAGATTATGGCCACAATTTATCTTGCTTTCGTTTTTCCTCCCAGCACCTGATAGAGTATTCTACCTGGAAACACCAAGTTTACTCCCTCCCCCACTAGATGAAAATGTAACAAGTGGCTTCATGTTGCTCCAACTTTCTGGAAGACATCCTTACACATAATGATAATCACACTTGTTTTTAGAGGTATCATAATTACACATTTAGAATTTTAAGTGTTCTTCAGCGGTAACTCAGAGATTTAAGAATCCCTTTAGTAACTAACATAGTTTAGTTAGCAGAGCACCATCTTTCCTGATGAAAATACAAGCTCAGAGGCACCAGGTCAGCAGCGTAGAGACTTATCAGGCAGACAAGTGGCATTGTTCCAGAGAGCAGAGGGTCAGAGGAGACTGCAAGTACCTGCATTGAGATCTTAGGTCATTTATAATGTTTCCTCATCTGTCAACCCAGCTGCCATTTCGGAGAGGAGCAGAAGGAGAGCAAGGAAATCTAAAAGACTGGTCATTATCCATGAGGTCCCAACCCATAAAAAGAGACTGGTGAAATCACTATTTCAGAATGAGGTAATTTTTTCTCACTGCCCAGTATGGGAAAGGGTTATGAGGATCATTGAGAAATAAATGAAGAAGCTGTCATGCTGAGAAGCAATATTTGACTCCAAGACATACCCATTTAACTTCTCCTGCATATTTATTGTATGCGTAAAAATTTATCTACTTAAGAATCTATGACAGTGTTTCTCAAACTGTGGTTCCACAGACCAGAAATATCAGTTTCACATTAAATTTTAAGAAGCATGGCTCTAGATAGGATATAGTAGAACAAGGAATGGATAAGTGTTAGCCTCCCAGATTTTAATTCATTTACATACTTATGGATATAACATTTATCTTTACATGATACAACCTTGTGAATAAATGGCTTCATGAATATAGCTTTATGAGACAATGGAGAAAGGTGGCCAAATTTTTTGAAAAGTTATGATTAGAAGAACTGTGTTGCTTTAAGTATTGCAGATTGTAAGTACACAGCATGTCTGAATGTATCTGAAATCCCAACGTGTTATTTTCTACCAACAGTCAGTGCCACCAAGGGAGGTAACTTGCAAGTCTAAACCTTCCTCATTTAACTTCCATTGTTTCTGCACCACATTCTGTCTGCCAATCAAAGCCATCCCCTGGGCATTACAGTTAGTAAACCAGGTGGCCCATTCATCCACGTAAGCAGAGGTTGTTTGAAAAAGATTGGAAGTGTTCCCATTTTTCTCCTCCACACAGAATCAGAAAGAGATGAATGATATCCATGGGCAGAGCAGAGTATTCTTTAGAGTACGTTTAAAAAACTGATAGCATGGCTTCTGATGTTCTCTCATAACTTCCTCCAAAGTATTATCTAAATTTCCTTCTAAGGGAGCAGTGAAGGACTGCTAAGTAAAAACTACAATTCTAATATGCAGTAAAAGCATTATTTCAAGAAAGTATAAAAATATTTAGGGTGAAAAAATGACTTTTTAAGGTTTATTTCAAGCAAGAGAATGATCTAGGAGAGAGTAGAACTGCTTTAGGAGAAAATGGTATAATATCGGTGAATGGAAAACAGAAATTGGAACCTTTTAATTTCTATTGGGTTTGTCTCTTGTATGTCAAGAGGAATGATATTCTGACTGCAAAGAATAAAACAAATAGCAGTGAGAGGGAACTGGTGTCCAAGATGGGTAAAGAGATTAGAAAGTCCCCAGCTGCTGAGAATTAAGTCTCTTGATGCAGATAAATTACATCTCAGTACGCTAATACAACTGGCAAGTCAAATGGCAAACCATTGTGGCTACTCATGAAGACTGGGAAAGTGCACTTTTGATTTTCACAAGGAAAAATAAGTGTGGGAATAAAATGTTAAGCTTCCAGATAGTTATCTCAGATTTGGCTAGAAAATGCAATGCAAAGAGAAGCCACAAACCTTCTTTAGGTAATGAATTTTGAAAGAACGGGTGTCAGTTGATACAGGCTCTTTGCAAAGACAAACCCTGTTCTGGCCATCAATGTATTGTTAGATAAATAAGAAAATGAAAGCAAATATTTATATATTAATTAAAAAATGTTTAGATCTCTACTTGTGCTACAATTTGTCATCATGTTGAACTTCTGTCAGGGATCGATGGCTAAGAAGAGCAAATACCATTCCTATGCAATTCAAACGTTAGTTTTGATGTTTTCAGGTTATAACCTTAAGACTAGAATCTGTGGTAGAAAACATTCATTAAAACCTTTATTGTAGAAAACCATGCTTTTACTTCAAGTTGTAAACTATATTTGCCTTAGTAAGAAAGAGACCAATAACCCAAAAGAGAAAATTGGCACACACACAAAAAATGTAGCAAACAGTGCATAGAAAGGAAATAAAAATGATTCTGCAACACATGAAAAAATTCAAATTCACTCACAAAAAGAATAAAGAATTCAAATTAAAATGACAAATGTCATTTTTCTTGTTTAGAAGATCAAAAAGGTTGATGATACACTGAGTGGGCAAAGGTGTGGGGAAAAGAAACCTTTCCTAATACTGACGAGATGTTCTATGAAGAGCAATTTGGTTAAATTTACTAACAAGATAAATGCCAGTTTGACCCAGCCATTCAATGGCTAGGAATTTATCACATAGATATATTTGCAACGCGTAAAATGATGTGCACAAAGTTATACATTTTCATATCTTAGCCAAAAGTTGAAACAAACTAAAGGCTCACTAATTGGAGTGCTGCTTAAGTGATTTACGGTATATCCTTAGAATAGAATAGTATACAACTGTATAAAAAAAAGAGAGAGAGAAAGTTATTTACTAATACAGAAAAATAATCACCAGTGTGTGTATATATATATATATATATAAACACAAGCATTTTGCTCTTCCCTTTCTTATGAGGGAGGGAGAAGAGTGCTA
Organism: Theropithecus gelada; assembly: GCF_003255815.1. Lineage (NCBI taxonomy): Eukaryota > Metazoa > Chordata > Mammalia > Primates > Cercopithecidae > Theropithecus > Theropithecus gelada. The sequence goes on from NC_037689.1 coordinate 53,816,928, forward strand.
CACACACACACACGCAAAGGCATTTTACTCTTTCCTTTCTTATGAAAGAGAGAGAAGAGTGCTTTTCCTTCTGCCCTACCAAGTCAAGGAAGAGGGCTTCAAAAGAATCCTCTTTTGAAGGATGCAGAAACAGTATTTATAGTATTCTAACAGCTGGCTTTATTTTAAGAGGACAAGAGAAGAAAATAATACACACACACACACACACACACACACACACACACCCTATTCTTGGAATGCTACCCAGGAAACTGAAAACCTTGGCAGCACATGGGGAGAGAAACCGGGTGACTGAAAGACAACAATGCAACATAGGATTTCAATGTTTTTGAATTTTGTACTGGAAGAAAGCATCAATTCAACAAATAATAAAATTATTATTATTACTATTACTATTATTATTATTATTATTATTATTATTATTATTATTATTTGAGACGGAGTCTCGCTCTGTCGCCCAGGCTGGAGTGCAGTGGCCGGATCTCAGCTCACTGCAAGCTCCGCTTCCCGAGTTTACGCCATTCTCCTGCCTCAGCCTCCCGAATAGCTGGGACTACAGGCGCCCGCCACCTCGCCCGGCTAGTTTTTGTTGTTGTTGTTGTTGTTTAGTAGAGACGGGGTTTCACCGTGTTAGCCAGGATGGTCTCGATCTCCTGACCTCATGATCCGGCCCGTCTCGGCCTCCCAAAGTGCTGGGATTACAGGCTTGAGCCACCGCGCCCAGCCTACTATTATTATTATTAAAGATGGAGTCTTGCTCTGTCACCCAGTCTAGAGTGCAGTGGTGCGATCTCGGCTCACTGCAACCTCTGCCTCCTGGGTTCAAGGGATTCTCCTGCCTCAGCCACCTGAGTAGCTGGGATTAGAGGCACTCGCCACCACGCCCGGCTAATTTTTGTTTTTTTAGTAGAGACGGGGTTTCATCATCTTGGCCAGGCTGGTCTCAAACTCCTAACCTCATGATCCACCTACCTCGGCCTCCCAAAGTGCTGGGAATACAGGTGTGAGCCATTGCGCCTGGCTTATTTATATTATTTTTAAAGTTTGTTATACGGGGATAAATTTACCCCCAACTTTGTAATAATTAACTCAGTATGGCATCACGGATAGATTACTAATTAACTCATTTTCTATAAAACTGTGCAGACTATCTTAAAATTAGAAACAAAAATGAAGTATCATATAAATGAAAACAACAGTTAACCATACCACATGTAACACAATGTAATAATCAGCATTATATTCTTTGATACCCTATGCTATCTTATTCTATTTTAATTTACCCATTAAATTGATTTCATAACTCATCAATGGGTTGTAAGATTCTCCCCGGGGCCTGAAAACTTAAGGAGATGAATTACTCCTTTCTCAGGCCCAGTCCTAAGGCGCAAGGCTACTTGTGTCAGCAGCGTGCACACACAAGATGGCAGAAGCAGGAAAGAGAGCCGGCCAGAAGACAAGTACCTCTGAAGATCCAGAAAGAGGCCATCCAGGTACAATGCAGCAGTTACCTCAGGCTAGGAGACTTCTTGTTTACAGGAGACTGTAAAACCTTTGTCCCGTCCTCACTTGGGGCTGACACCATTTTAGGCCTCAGCCCGCCTGCACCCAGGCGCTCATTAAAACAGCATGTTGCGGCCGGGCGTGGTGGCTCATACCTGTAATCCCAGCACTTTGGGAGGCCAAGGCGGGCGGATCACGAAGTCAGGAGATCGAGACCATCCTGTCTAACATGGTGAAACCCGGTCTCTACTAAAAATACGAAAAAAAAAAAAAAATAGTTGGGCGAGGAGGCGGGCGCCTGTAGTCTCAGCTACTCGAGAGGCTGAGGCAGGACAATGGCATAAACCCGGGAGGCGGAGCTTGCAGTGAGCCGAGATCCCACCACTGCACTCCAGCCTGGGCGACAGAAAGAGACTCGGTCTAAAAAAAAAAAAAAAGCACACACACACACACACACAGCATGTTGCTTCACACCGCCTCATGTTTGTTGGCTGGCTCTTGGGGTTCAAACCAATACAAAAGCCTTACATGGGTCACTAGCAACAATTTGAAAAACAGTTTTTAAAATCATCTCTTCCTCCTTCATCCCTACTACCGAAGTCCTAATCCAGGATCATTTTGCTCCTCAGCTACATCAGTAGCCTCCCAATTATTCTCTGCTTTAGGTCCTGTGCTCCTCAAATATAGGAGTTTGCCAGTCATCTCTCTTTAGTGGTGTTCACTTCTGTCAAAGATAATGTCTAAGCTTCTTGAAGTGGCAACCGAGCCTTCTCAAAATAAGCTACATTTCAGCATCACTGAATTTGTTGTTTTTCCCATACTTCATGCCATTAATCACCTCCATATCTCTGCTCTTGTTGCCTCTTCTCTCTGGAATCCTTTTCCTTTCCTACACACACATTTCACTCTATCAATTGCTCATGTTTTAAAGATGCAGTTTAGGCATAATGCCCTCCAGGAGGTTGCTCAAGTATCTTCTGGAGGACTTGTTAAAACATAGATTCCTGGGTTTCATCCCTATCAATTTTGATTCAGTATGTCTGTGGAGAAGCCCAAATATTTGCATTTCTAAGAACTTTGTAGTTGATGCTGAGGAACCACACTCTAGTACTTGTGCACTGAGCAGTACACTGGCTTGGTTTGGAATTGCCCTTTTGAGCTATTATGATACCTTATAAGTGCACTCACTACACTGCATTGTAAATGTTTCCACATTGATTGCATTTAGTACACTAAGGCGTATTTATATATCCACTCCACTCTAAGCAAATTTAGAGTGAGAGTCACTTTAACGTAGTAGGACTTTGTAATCAATAACTTGTTAACTGAGTAGAAATTTCATTGGTTTACCTAGAGAGGTTGATCAGGGATGCGTCCAAATAAATTTCATGTATATTTCAGCAATACATTTGATAAAATCTCCAAATGTATGTTTGTTGACGAAATGAAACAGTATGAACTGGGTAGGAAATAAAGCACTAAGAGTTTGGTAACTAATTTAAAAATTATAGCCAAAAGAAATTAATGTCAAAATGGAGGGAAGACTCCAGTGATGTGCTATAGATCTCTGTTTTAGGATGCAGCCTGAGATTTTTTCCACAACATAGATGAAGTAATAGAAGGCATACATATCAAATCTGAAAGTTGAAAATAAACTTTAAGAGACTGCTGTACATCGGATGATAGTATCAGTACCCAAAGACTCCCTTCTCTTTATCTCTACTATCAACTAGATTGATGGGTTGACAAATTTATTAAATCTTCAGTCAAGTATTTGGGGGTTAAAGAGAGAATTTCTTTCTGGGATGGCAGCAGAGTGAGTGGTAGGGGAGTAGCGGGCTATTATTAATGTAGAAGAAGCAGTCAGTAGAAGTAGACTGCTTTCCCTGAAAGATAGGAACTGGAGTCACTAGAAGTGAGCGAGAAACCAGTCCCAGGGCAGCAAGGGCAAGGCTAGTTCCTCATAGTGGCAGTAGGTTTCTTACATGTTTTCTGCCTTGGTCAGGACTGGATCAGGAAATGAAATGCACTGAAACTAAGGTTCAGGGACTCAGTGGATAAACCTAAGTAAGGCCATGGAAGGGGTTGACAGCCTTATATCTAATTCCAAAACATTGATGACACAAGGGCATGGTAGGGAAATGTCACCTAGAAACAGCACATATGAGGAAAAAATTGGGGATTTTAGACACTATGAAGTTCAGCCTGAGTCAACAGTGTGATATGCATATTGCTGGAATGAGTAACTGGGCAATGCTTAAAGGCATGGACTGAGGTGAGATGAACTTGACAGTGTTTTGGCAGCTGAACAAGTGTCCAGTCAGGGACTAAACTGTCCTTCTCTCCTTCTGATAGAATTATCATCTCTCCTAGTGTGGCAGTCTTCTGGGGTATGTCCCTGGAGGTGCACACAGACTTTCCTAGGGATGTGTGGGTAGAGATGGTGTTTATGGAATCAGTTTCCAGATTTTTGGCTTCTATAAGAAATTTGACTGTGTTTGTTCCTATGGTAGGCACTTCATTGGTTAATGATAGACTTTCTTCAGCTTTACAAACAAAAGCACACCTCTCTGACCAATCCCACTGGTGCATCGTAGTCAAGATACATTTATGCCAAATAAAAGTACAATTCAAAATATTGGCTACTGGAATCCTTCTTCACTCAAGGTACCATCAAATACCTATCCATCTTATAATAGATTCATTTTCAATAAATATCCACTGAGTATGTTTAATAATTATTTATCAAAAGGTACATATATTTAGGTTACTTGGTTATTACTAAGTGTATTTATTATTAATACTTTAAATACTACTCAATCTAAAGACTTTTAAAAATACTTAGAACCATTGACCGGGAGCAGTGGCTCAAGCCTGTAATCCCAGCACTTTGGGAGGCCGAGACGGGCGGATCACGAGGTCAGGTGATCGAGACCATCCTGGTGAACACGGTGAAACCCCGTCTCTACTAAAAAATACAAAAAACTAGCCGGGCGCCTGTAGTCCCAGCTACTCAGGAGGCTGAGGCAGGAGAATGGCGTGAACCTGGGAGGCGGAGCTTGCAGTGAGCTGAGATCCAGCCACTGCACTCCAGCCTGGGTGACAGAGCGAGACTCCGTCTCAAAAAACAAAACAAAACAAAACAAAAAAAAAAACAAAAAGAAAAACAAAAAACTTAGAACCTTGTAGTCAGAGGAAATTGTTTTTAAAAATTAAATTTAAGTCCACATAAATATAATTATTATAAAGATTTATGATAGAATGGTTAAAAAACTTTACAGCAAAAACATGTATCGCATTAGAATACAATTCTTTGGGGAAGTTGAAGGAAAATATGATTTAAATAAAAAGGAATAATATAAAACTTCTATTTATTAAATATGAGCTTTTTCATGTATTTTTAAGGATATGATGATAGACATTATATTGCAATGGTGTTTGGATTCCAGGGGATACATTCAAAACTGTACTATAACACTTTTAAAATGTCAATATTTACTATAATCCAAGGGCAGAAAATAGATGTCACCTTAAAATGTGCAAGCAGATATTCAATTTTCTAAAATATTTTTATTTTTTATAGATAGAATGGTCTGAATATCACTATAATAGAGGTTCTTTGAAGCCTTCTTCCTTGGCTTGGCAAAGAGGAAAAGCACTCTTCTCCCTTCCCTCCTAAGAAAGGAAACAGTAAAAGTCATGGGAGTTTTCTCATGTCCAACAAAGTGTTAGTCCTATTTGAATGATCTGTTCCAGGAATTCTCAATTCAAAAAACTCTTCTCAAGTTTAGTCTTTTCCTTATATGGGCAAGTTAGGTTGGTGAATGATGAAAATCTCATGACCATCTACTCTCTTTTTTGGAGTGTTTTTCTGGTAGCAACTTGCTACTTTCGAAAGTAGGGGCATTTTGAAAGCCTTTTTTTTTTTTTTTTTTTTTTTTAATGGAGTCTCACTCTGTTCCCCATGCTGGAGTGCAGTGGTGTGATCTTGGCTCACTGCAACCTCTACCTCCTGGGTTAAAGCGATTCTCATGCCTCAGCCTCCTGAGTAGCTGGGACTACAGGTGCGTGCCACCACGCCTGGCTATTTTTTTCTATTTTTATTAGAGATGGGGTTTTGCCATGTTGCCTAGGCTGATCTCAAACTCCCAAGCTCAGGCAATCCACCTGCCTCGGCCTCCCAAAGTCCTAGGATTACAGATGTGAGCTACCGTGCCTGGCTGAAAGCCTAATGTTTATTGTTAGTGTCTCTTACCATAACTCCTGATACAAAAAGAAAGGTCCCATTGACCATCTTTTTCTATGCCTTAGGAAATGTGTTCCCACCTTAGTTTTGCCTTATGTAATAGAGTCCCAGGGAAATTGACTCAATTTTTCATTTTTAGTGAAGAAGAAGGTCAGGTTAAAAAGGGTAAGTGAGTTAAGCAATGTCTTAAAGCCAGTAAATATCAGCGCTGGGATTCAAACTTAGTCCTTTTTTTTCTTTTCCCTTATTATTCTACTTCAACTCAGCAATGGTTTCTGGAGTTGAGTAGAAAGAACAAAAAGTAAGAGGAAGATTATGGTACCCAGTTTTAATAAAGAAAAGCAGATGCCTAATTCACTAATAGATGAAATTATCTACAAACTTAAACAAGCAAGCTTCAAGGTGTTATCAAGCCAGAATTATACTCTTGCCCAGAGGCAACCTAAACTCAGGAGAAAAACATTCAATAAATCTGTTTAGTTGCATGGTAAAAGGGAATAATTTGTCTTTTTGTCCAATAACTGTCATCCAATGTTTTTCAGGACACATTCCACTGATATTTTCATATCCAATATAAAACACTGAAACTATTTTCTAAAGGTCTCTTCCTTGTTCCTTACCTCCCAAACACCACCTTTAATTTTTTTTTTCAAATGAAATCAGATAACAGGTGAACTTGAGCTAGTACACATCTATCTAAGGGAGTTACTATTTGAATTTGAATTATCCATTCTAAAGTGAATTCAGTGACATTAACCTCTGCAAAGCTAATTTTGTGAATGTTGAGTACACTCCTGACTGATTAATTGGGAATCCATTGGTGAGTGTGACTCCTTGCCCAGTGCTCTAGATCAATGCTTCCATGCATTCGTGGAAGCATGGTAACATCAGATTTTGATTCTCCATAATCTGAGTATATTCTTGAGACTAGAGTCCCAGGCTTCTTTGTTTGAAAGGCACCATTGGTTAAGAACATGGAAAATTCTTATTGAAATCTCATTTGGTTCAACTTCAGATTTTCAGTATTTAGAGAAATCTTTTTCTGTACAGATCTCGTTTGTATAGACCTCATTCATGTTTCCTTTTTTTTGTTGTTGCTGTTACTTTGGTGCCTCTTTCCTCCATGGGACATTCTCACTATTCTGTTTCTCCTCCTCTGAAGACTACTGCTGATTAGATGCTTCACCTCTATGGCACTAACTAGGCTTCTCTCCTTGTTAGTATGATTTTACTAAAGATGAACTTCAGTGGCCTATTCAGAAAATGTAAGTGCTCCCTAAGCTGGCTCATCTAAGACCTCTCCCTTCCTTCCCATCACCACCATTCCTCCTTCTTCCTTTGACTACTTTTGATATTCCCTTTAGCTCCCTCAAATCCTTCAACATATTCCTCTTCAAACCCATATCTCCTCCATCTCTTTGTCCATCCATGACAGATCTTTCTCTTCCTACTTCAGTCTCTCAACTCTCTATGGTCTCTAAAGCTTTATGCTCCCTGCCACTACTGGGGGCTCTGGAAAACTCAAACTCTGGAAGCAACCACCTGAGGTTGCAAAAGATAATTGGAAACAGACTGGATACTGTATATGTTCAGATGGGATTTGGAGATACTGAGATGGCCACTAGGTATCTCCTCAGTCATTTACTCAAATTTTAGAACAGAGCCTCCATAAATTACATATCAGGGCAAAAGAAAATCTTAAAACTGTTATATGTATATGAACTGTATATGACAAACAGTTCACACTTAACTACTTCCTAGTTTTCTCTATAACATAAGACTTACTAATGGTTAAAAATATAATCAATATATGTAAATAAAACTTCCGGAAACATTAAGGGCAAAGGGAAACAACTTTGTACGCAAAATATGCAAGGTATGTTGGATGTGTTTTTGCTAAGGAAAAAGAGAATAACTTTGTCCTAAATTAAAAAGACTGTGCGAAAATGAGGAAGACAAAGGTACAGGACAAAATCTGAGTGAACATGGGAAATGGCAGAAGATTCGTGGAAGGAGAGTCTTATGTCAATAGCCAATGCTGGCTAAAATGGAATGGATTTATATGTCAACTTTTACAAATGACTCTTAGTATCAACAGTATATTGATCAAAAATGACTTGTAGTTTCTTTTCATTAAAAAATGATAAAATATTTTGGATTATTGGTCTGCTCTTTTGAAATAAAATTGAATATGTTTAAACATACAACATATTTTGATATATATATACACACACACACACACACACAAACATTGCAAAACAATTACTTCAGTCAAGCTAATTAACATTTTCATCTTTTCTATTGGTCTGCTCTTAGTAAGAGATTGCAAAATTTGTTTTTTAAAAAAATATTTTAGGTAATCTGTATAGGAAACAAATATTCTATTTTTATCAGAATAGGTACCTGTGTTGATTTTGTACGTCCTTGAATTTTTCTAAAAAGTAGTGTTTTCTCTTTGGAAAGAACTAAAAACTTTTACAGTCACGTGGCCTTCTATATTTATTTTTGAAATCTTTTATTGTCACCTTGGTTACATAGGTAGCCATGCATTCTTTCATAGTGACCTATGATCCTATTTAGCCAAGTATTCAAACCTTTTGTCAGTTTACAACCTTTGATATTTTGCTTTTCCCAAGTCAATTCCTAAATAAAATCTTTTATCTCAGATTGATTTGAAAAATTACAAAGGATTTGTTCCTGCACCTTGTAAAATGAAGGATGTTAAAAATAAGTAGGTTCATTTGGTATGTTGAGCTGCATAAAAAGCTTTGACAAGAAGAAATGCTGAACCTTCAGTAGGTTATAGTCGTGTGGGTCCACTATTATTAGTATGAATACTTGAAAAATTATAATAAATTCTTAGAACTTTGTTAGGGCTCTAGGTGTCCATGATATATCCTGGTGCTACTTTGTCCGATAATAATATCATGTCATCAGTCCTAACTCCAGTTGTTATTTTAAAATGTGGCATGTCACCGAGGGAAAAAAAACCCAAATTTTCTTGTCAAATGAACTCTTATCAGATCTTTAATTATGGCCATTTTAAGTCTTTTGTCATCCACAGATAGTTTTTAGTTTATGCTGATGCTTCCCTGGGTGCTCTTACAATCAGTTAGAGGTCAGATTGCGTCATCTTCAGTAAAACAGGACCATCTTTGAGAATCATAGGAAGTACTATGACAGATACTCTGGGACACAGACTTCTGATGCCATTGCTTAAATAACTTTGAGATTCTACCATTGGACAGAGTCAGGATTTATGAAACTCTGTGAAGAAGCTGATGAGTTCATGAAACTACTAACTCAAGATCAAGCAGGACAAGAATTAATTATGTGGGTCTGAATGAAATGATAAAGGATTTGATTATAGCTTTCATTTAGAATATTCCTCATGTTTAATGTTCTGTTTGCTAAATATAAGAAATGCCTTTCCATTTTCTCTTAAGCTATCTATAACTCATGAGAATTTAGTAGATTATGCTTTTGTAACAGAATGAAACATTAATTTTTTTATCCCTGCCTGATCCCTGTAAAATTCAGAAATTCTTACCAAGTATTCTTATTTTCATGGCAATATAATTATTTGCATAGGTTCAATAAATACATTTATATGACAAGACATAATTGAAAAAATATATAACTGAGGCATTGACTGGAATGTCATATTTGAGAATTAAGTGCATAGAGTCAGATGTGACCCACAGAAATACAAACTACCATCAGAGAATACTATAAACACTGCTATGCAAATAAACTAGAAAATCTAGAAGAAATGGATAATTTCCTGGACACTTACACTCTCCCAAGACTAAACCAGGAAGAAGTTGAATCCCTGAATAGACCAATAGCAGGCTCTGAAATTGAGGCAATAATTAATAGCCTACCAACCAAAAAAAGTCCAGGACCAGATGGATTCACAGCTGAATTCTACCAGAGGTACAAGGAGGAGCTGGTACCATTCCTTCTGAAACTATTCCAATCAATAGAAAAAGAGGGAATCCTCCCTAACTCATTTTATGAGGCCAACATCATCCTGATACCAAAGCCTGGCAGAGATACAACAAAAAAAAAGAGAATTTTAGACCAATATCCCTGATGAACATCGATGCAAAAATCCTCAATAAAATACTGGCAAACCGAATCCAGCAGCACATCAAAAAGCTTATCCACCATGATCAAGTGGGTTTCATCCCTGGGATGCACGGCTGGTTCAACATACGCAAATCAATAAACGTAATCCAGCATATAAACAGAACCAAAGACAAAAACCACATGATTATCTCAATAGATGCAGAAAAGACCTTTGACAAAATTCAACAGCCCTTCATGCTAAAAACTCTCAATAAATTCGGTATTGATGGAACACATCTCAAAATAATAAGAGCTATTTAAGACAAACCCATGGCCAATATCATACTGAATGGGCATAAACTGGAAGCATTCCCTTTGAAAACTGGCACAAGACAGGGATGCCCTCTCTCACCACTCCTATTCAACATAGTTTTGGAAGTTCTGGCTAGGGCAATCAGGCAAGAGAAAGAAATCAAGGGTATTCAGTTAGGAAAAGAAGCAGTCAAATTGTCCCTATTTGCAGATGACATGATTGTATATTTAGAAAACCCCATCATCTCAGCCCAAAGTCTCCTTAAGCTGATAAGCAACTTCAGCAAAGTCTCAGGATACAAAATCAATGTGCAAAAATCACAAGCATTCTTATACACCAGTAACAGACAAACAGAGAGCCAAATCAGGAATGAACTTCCATTCACAATTGCTTCAAAGAGAATAAAATACCTAGGACTCCAACTTACAAGGGATGTAAAGGACCTCTTCAAGGAGAACTACAAACCACTGATCAGTGAAATAAAAGAAGACACAAGCAAATGGAAGAACATACCATGCTCATGGATAGGAAGAATCAATATCGTGAAAATGGCCATACTGCCCAAGGTTATTTATAGATTCAATGCCATCCCCATCAAGCTACCAATGAGTTTCTTCACAGAATTGGAAAAAACTGCTTTAAAGTTCATATGGAACCAAAAAAGAGCCCGCATTGCCAAGACAATCCTAAGTCAAAAGACAAAGCTGGAGGCATCACGCTACCTGACTTCAAACTATACTACAAGGCTACAGTAACCAAAACAGCATGGTACTGGTACCAAAACAGAGATATAGACCAATGGAACAGAACAGAGTCTTCAGAAATAATACCACACATCTACAGCCGTCTGATCTTTGACAAACCGGAGAGAAACAAGAAATGGGGAAAGGATTCCCTATTTAATAAATGGTGCTGGGAAAATTGGCCAGCCATAAGTAGAAAGCTGAAACTGGACCCTTTCCTTACTCCTTATACGAAAATTAATTCAAGATGGATTAGAGACTTAAATGTTAGACCTAATACCATAAAAACCCTAGAAGAAAACCTAGGCAATACCATTCAGGACACAGGCATGGGCAAGGACTTCATGACTATAACACCAAAAGCAATGGCAACAAAAGCCAAAATTGACAAATGGGATCTAATTAAACTAAAGAGCTTCTGCACAGCAAAAGAAACTACCATCAGACTGAACAGGCGACCTACAGAATGGGAGAAAATTTTTGCAATCTACTCATCTGACAAAGGACTAATACCCAGAATCTACAAAGAACTCAAACAAATTTACAAGAAAAAAACAAGCAACCCCATCAAAAAGTGGGCAAGGGATATGAACAGACATTTGTCAAAAGAAGACATGCATACAGCCAACAGACACATGAAAAAATGCTCATCATCACTGGCCATCAGAGAAATGGAAATCAAAACCACAATGAGATACCATCTCACACCAGTTAGAATGGCGATCATTAAAAAGTCAGGAAACAACAGCTGCTGGAGAGGATGTGGAGAAATAGGAACACTTTTACACTGTTGGTGGGATTGTAAACTAGTTCAACCATTATGGAAAACAGTATGGCGATTCCTCAAGGATCTAGAACTAGATGTACCATATGACCCAGCCATCCCATTACTGGGTATATACCCAAAGGATTATAAATCATGCTGCTATAAAGACACATGCACTTGGATGTTCATTGAGGCACTATTCACAATAACAAAGACTTGGAATCAACCCAAATGTCCATCAGTGACAGACTGGATTAAGAAAATGTGGCACATATACACCATGGAATACTATGCAGCCATAAAAAAGGATGAGTTTGTGTCCTTTGTAGGGACATGGATGCAGCTGGAAACCATCATTCTTAGCAAACTATCACAAGAACAGAAAACCAAACACCGCATGTTCTCACTCATAGGTGGGAACTGAACAATGAGATCACTTGGACTCGGGAAGGGGAACATCACACACCAGGGCCTATTATGGGGAGGGGGGAGGGGGGAGGGATTGCATTGGGAGTTATACCTGATGTAAAGGACGAGTTGATGGGTGCTGACGAGTTGATGGGTGCAGCACACCAACATGGCACAAGTATACATATGTAACAAACCTGCACATTATGCACATGTACCCTAGAACTTAAAGTATAATAATAATAATAATAATAATAATAAAAAGAGAACAACAGAAATTATCTGAAAAAAAAAACCTGAGTTTGCAGTCTGGTTCAACCAGTAATCTTTGTCTTCTTTCTAACTTTCATAGAAATCTCCTTCATGAAATGTCTGATTACTACCAAGTCTCAGAGTTGGTTCAGCTAGTACTTCAGCAACAGAAACCTGCTGAAATTAACCAGATGAACTAGTGTTCCTAAGTTTTTCAATGGGAAAACTGAACTAAATGGAGAGTTGACAAAGAAAGCTTTAAAAATACCATGAGCTTGACTACATTTGAGACAAATTTCTTCCTGACTTTAGACCTGACCTTCCTTTTCTTAGAGCATTTACTCCAGAAAACTTTATAAATTATTTCTCTACTTTTTTGAGATATAAATATTCTCCTAGCCTCTTGCCACTTTTATACCTCAGGAATAAACTTTCTCAAGGACTTGGGAGCTAGCACTTTGATATAGAATCATCCGAAAAGACAGCACCCCTATCTGCTAGTCTTCTGTTGGGAGGATAGGAATCTATCTTTGATAAGTGCCAATCAGCAAACACAGATGGCCTAACTAAGCACATTGCCTAACCTCCCTCCTGATATCTAGTACTTTCCCACTAACTAATCTCAGCACTTAAAGGTTTTCCTGCTTTTTGTTTCAGCAGAATTGAGTTCAATCTCTCTCCTCTGTTGCAAAAGTTTTGAACACAGTCTTTCTTGCCTGTTGTCTAGTGCAATTTTGCTTTGACAACACTCACAGCAATGTGAATGCATGCAGTGTTCAATGACTTTAATGATCAGTCATTACAATTGAGTCCTTTGGTAGTTTTCAACATGGATTTGACATTATGGACAATTATGTTCCTTATACTATAAGGAAGAGCCAGCAGAGCCACATGTCATGTTCATTTATAAACCACACAAGGAAAGTGATTCTAGAGGGGAGGAAAAAAACCCCTCCCTGTGATTAAGATGAAGGCATTTCAGTCACTAAGCCTTAACATAAAATTATGTGCCCTACCACACCTCATATTTTAATAAAAAGTTTGGAAAGCAGTAGTCAGTCTTATGTCAGATAAATAGTATACCTCTAGCTCATTATTGAAGGCATTCATCAAAGATTAAAAACCTAAGACCCTTTATAGAAATTCTAAACTGGTCCCGGGATCTTAGCATTCAATTATCCTTTCTGAAATCTGAAATCAACATATTTTATGTCTAAACTGAGAGTATATCTGAAAATCAAAATTCAAAAGCATGCCTTCTAGTGGGCTGACTGATGGGAAAGGGCTGTGATTACGCCTAATTTTCACCCTCTACATCACGATCTCATTGATTATGTTTCTCAGCTTGCTAAGGGTTCTGTGAGGTGATTTTCAAGATGAATATTGCTATTTGCAGGATTTCCTGAATAGGAATATTTCGGGAGTAAATTGCACAAACCAAGCAATGTGCAGTCAATTTTCACTCCAGCATAAACAATGTATTAGAACACAGCCCTTAAAGCCTTTTTTATTTGGGTTTCATTACACAGCTAGCTGCATTTCATCAATAAGCGTGAAGTACCAAGCAGACAAAACTGAGGTTCACAGAGGATATTACATATTTTTCTAACAGGTGTGCTCAGAGTTTGACTAGAGAAAACAAACTACCCGAATGGCAAGGCCTCAGACCCTTTGTTTCCGAGGCAGCCATGGCCACCATGGCCAGACAAAGCAAGTTTCTTTACATTTAGGATTTGGAGCTAGGGGTGTGGCTGTTTGTAGATCTACTTTCTTTGCATTAACTCTTTCTTAAGATTTTATTAAAGGCAATTTTTTTTTCCTTGTGTTAAAAAAAAGAGCATGGGCTCAAAACTCCTCAAACATTTTATTTTTGGTGTTCAATAGTTTGAAACTAAGTAAAGCAAAGTCTAGTGTCCCATCTTTCTTTAATGGAAAAATAGTTTAATTCATTTAAACAGAGGAATACAGCAGGCTGTAAGGACTAATATCCCATATCTTAAATCAGAAAACCTGTGCAATCTTAATAAATCATTTATTAGTGACAAGGAATGGAAGCTAGACAAAGAGGGATAAAAAAACAAGGTAAATTATTATTCACACAGGTCACCATTTCCTAATTATAAGCTAGGGGTTTGAGAATTATTGGGAGAAACTCTCAAGTCATCAAATCTATGATTTTATGTTTCCCCTCCCCCTACCTTGGACACAGCTACAAGCAGAAGAAAAAGGCTAAAAGAGTATTTTTGAAATCTGCACTCCAGAGATAAAAATCTCGGAATATGCTCAAGGGACTGAAGCCAAGGAGTTTTCTGCCAGGAAAAAAGCAGCTCCCTCTCCCCTCAGTGATTTAAAACAAGCTGCAGGAGGCAAATATCATGACTCTCAGAAACTATACACAGCAGTGAGAGTGATGACTTGTAGCTTTGATAAAGAAAAGTGATTAACACAACCGAGCATGGCTTTTACTTCAAACTGCAGGGACCCATTTGGCAGAACCCTATGGGCCATAGACAATTAAAGACCCAATGCGGGTTTTCAGTAGTTGAAAACCATTCTGGGGGGCACAGACTGGGACTAAAGTCATTTTGGTTGAGTCAACAGGATCCATTTGTACCAAGGGATTTAAAAAAATCTTTTCTTAAATGTATTCCAGGAAGAGAGATAGCTAGTATTGAGTATTTTTAAAATTATTATAATAAAGAGGCACATTTTAACCAAAGATTGCATTTAAAAGAGTAGAATGTGCTTTTACCGTGAGCTACAAAAAGCTATTTCTGGTTGGGAGGAAAGACTTTATGGCCTTTCCTCTTTGCAACATTACATCAATTACTTTTTAAGAATATACTGGATATAAGATAATTGAGAATTTGGCTAAGGTTATTGTGTATTGGGCCAAGTAACTGCACTTTCCTGTTGGGGTTGTTTATTGAGCAATGAAAAATCAGTATTCATGAGATGTAGTTGTACTGGTGAATAGGAGCTAGTCAAATACCTCTGCGTACATTATGTACTAGCTAAGTGGAGAAATGGTCAGGATCCTAGAACTGATGGCTTCCCTGAGACGATGATGTGTTTTGTACTCACCCAGTCTTGCCCCTTGTGATCACATATGACTAAAATGCAGGGCAGTGGGACATCAGAAGCCACGTCTCAGTATCAAGACTTCCCCTGTGCCTTTAATGTGCAGGCTTTTGTTACCCATCCTGTATAATTTCTTAAAGCTAACTAAATTTGTTATTGCGTAAAGCCTATTGTGTCTCATAAACTTAATCATCAGACTGAACCCAAGACTGTGCCACTGGCTGAGCAGGCTGAGTTTTGTCCTGGTGAAATGATGTCTACTTGAGACTTCCACAGTGCCATCTGCTCTTGGGGAGTAGGTATCAGAATGGTAGACATAAGTGTCAGGAGGAAGTAAGGTAAACATAGTGGAGAACATTTTGCTAATCTAACTCATTTTAGTTGTAGCAAACTTCTCTCTATCTCCTTATTGTCACTCATGCCCATCTTCCCCAAACTTTTACTTCCTCTTCACTAGAATATTCTCAAACTTCCTTTTTCCTTTGCTCTCAGTTCTAGCAAAACAACAGTTAAATGGAGATGAAAATGTTATGTTTTTACAATCCTGGAAAGTAAATAAATTTAGCAATTAAAGTCAACTAACTAAAAGAAAAACTACTCAAAAATGTTACTTATCTTTTTCACCCTGAAGTTGCCCAACAATACATTCATTAATAGATTGTAATTTCAATGATTTGGTTTATTTGATTGGCTACTTAAAGATTTTGGCCAATAAGGAGACGCAAAACAGGGCAGCATATTGAGAGAATCTTTGGAATAGATTCCTTGAAAGGGAGAAAAGAGGATCACTTCAGCATTTACAAGGACACTAAAAGAAGGAGATAGTGGTGTTCAATTGGCAGGACTGTCTAAAGCCCTATGCTTACCTGCAGCATCTCATTAGTATTCTGGGTGCCCTGGTACCATCTTTATCCATTGACTTAAAAACACTTACAAGTAACCATCATTTACTGGATCCTGGACTGAATGTGTTTGATATGAGTGCAGAAACAGAGATAAATAAGAGAATACCTTCTGCACTCAAAGAACAGTGCAGATTTGTAATGAAATATTCAGATGTATAAAATTGAAGTGTAAATCAACATATGAACAATGGGAGATGCATAAAGAGGTTTATAAGAAATCCTAAAAGGGATTCTAACTCTACTTGGGGTATGGAAGAAAACTTGGAAGAGGCAATGACTTTGAATTCATTCCTAAAAAATGGAAGAAAATTCGTTATATCAAAATAAACTGAAAGAAGTCATTTAAAGAACAGAGAAAATCAAGATCACAGGTATGACATGAAATTACATGGATGGAGAGTTACCAAGTAATTTGATGTGGCTAGACTATATGGGGAGATTGCTGGCAGAATGAGAAGATAGAAAGGTAAAGTGTAGTCAGTCTGAGAGGGCTTTACAATGTCTACAAAAGAGCCCAGACATTATATTTTAGGAACCTAATCTCATAAACAACTTCAATTTTGGATAAGGAATCTATGAATATGTATTAAGCACAATTAAAACAGGGACAGAAAATGTATCATAGTAACAAATATGACACAGGCGTTCTAGTAATATGAATTTAATGAAGACCTTATTTCTAGTAAATGTCGAGGAAAAAGTAGCATATTCTAGTAAAATAATAATTATTATTATTATCATTATGACAACAATGATGATGATGATGACAAAGATTCCCTGCTTGACTAAACTTTAGTCAGGCTTCTGAACCTTCACCTTGGCTTATCTTTGCACTCCCCTGTAAAATCCAGTTTCAGCAAAGAAGGCTGTCAGTTTTGCAAGAACCCTTTACCCTTGGTACCTGATCATCCTCAGTATTCTCTACCATTCCCCGGGGGTTGTCTGATAACCCTGGCCCATCTTCAGCAAGAATCCTGTGAGGTTGGTTTAGCCAGAATCCCACTTACCCCTGACGTTTCCTCTTAATTTTCCATCTACTGACTCCTACCCTGCTCCTTGGCTATAAATTCCTACTTCCCCTGTGCTGCATTTGGAGTTGAGCCCAATCTCTCTCCACCTGACCTCCTGTAATACTCCATTGCAGTGGTACCCGTGCCTATTGCGGTGATCCTGAATAAAGTCTTCCTTACCATGCTTTAACAAGTCATAATTTTTCTTTAGTAATGATACAGAATGAGAAAATTCAGTGATATTGCCATTTTTCTCAAAAAAGAAAAAATATTTAAAGCAACATGTCCCTACCTTAATGTCAAATGGTCCTTCTTGGTTTGGATGGTTATAAATTTCCAACTGATTCCTAATAGGAGACAGCCACAAGAGCAGATGATTTAACTGCTCTTCAAGGTCTTCAAGCTTTTTTTCAAGCTGCCCAAGGTCTTTTATTTGAGCTTCAATTTCTCCTTGTTTCTCAGGTAAAGCTCTGGAAACCTGAAAGGAAAATACATTTTAAAAAGGTAAATAATTCTCAAGGCGTAAGCCAAAATGTTTAAAAATATATTTTCAAAAGTTATTTATCATGAAATGTTGCAGAATCTGATTTTTGTTATTTTAGCAGTATAATATTGACTATTTACATATATGACATGTTGGTATTTAACCAATGTATTAGAAATTATTCATTAACACGCTACAAAAATTCTTTGCTTTAAAGAAACTAATGCCGTTTTGGAATTGCAAAACACACACCTTACACAAATGCAAAGCCAACTGCAACTGATAAAGTAAAGAAGTACGTATTTCATTTATTCACTCAGTTACTAAATATACTGGTCTGTTGTGTATTATATGCCAGACACACTTCCTTTGTAGTTATAAAAATGAATAAGCCAAGTTATTCAGCATTAGTACCAGATATATAACACAAGTCTTCTAAATCCCAAATGAGTGATTTTTATTCAGTGCGCATCCTAAAATTAAAACCAAACCAACTATAATTTTGTTTGTATAGCAATCATTTCTTCTACTATACTTGCTTCTAGCTTTCTTTTATGTCATGGAGGACTGTAAAAGGAAGTCCTTTTATGTACAAGGAAAATTGGTAAGTTATATGTTTTTGTGAGCTATAGTTTGTGAGTCCTAGTAAACAGAAGCAGGTGCTTGAGATGGGAAGTAAAAAGAACATTTGGATTAGAGTAGACTATAACAGAAAGATTATAGGTTATTTTTATTAAGAGATCAGTGTATGCCAAGCATCGCCCTTGGAAGTTTCACTTTTGTAGACTTCCTTAATGCATCCAACAATGCTATGATATAGATATTATTATGATCCCACTACCACACATGGATGATGATGTTGGGGCTGAAAAATAATTAAATAGGTTAGGAAGCAGTATGACATGGTATTAAACATTGTGAGGTCTAGAGTTAGGCCACTTGGATTTCAATTCTTGTTCTAGTTCTTGCCTAACATTTTAGCCCGGTTTTCTCTAACTCTCAATGCCTCCTCTATAGACTGGGGACAATGATAACACCTACTTCATAAGATTACTGTTAGGACTCAATAAAGTCATCCCTGAACATACCTTAGAGCAATACTCTGCATGATAGTGAATGACAATAAAGTTATTAAATAGTAGTGATTATTGCTCAAGCTTACAAGTAAATAAAGAGCCAGGATAGGCTGGGCACTGTAGCTCATGCCTGTAACACCAGCACTTTGGGAGGCTGAGGCAGAATAATTGCTTGAGCCCAGGAGTTTGAGATGAGCCTGGGCATCATAGCAACAACCCCATCTCTACAAAAAAAAAAAAAAAAAAAAAAAAGGGCCAGAATAAACAAGAGTGAAGCTATTTTCTTCAGAATGTCAAGAGTTAAAACCGACAACCCAGAATAAAGAATTTAAACTTGTAATGATAGCTCTTTATGAGACTATTAATAATAGCATTGTAATACAAAATATTATACTGCAATATGAATAAAATTTTATAATATACATCTGTTCCATAATAATATAATATTACAAATAATAATAGAGAAGATTTTAAAAATAAACTAGATAATATACTAGTGTGTCACATAAACAATGTCACATGCTTTGGAACAATTGTTTTAGATACTTTTTAAATAAGTACATTCTTTAATTGGATACAAGAGTTAGGAGATGAAAAAGAAAAAGTTGTGGAGAAAAAAATCAATGTATAGAAAAATGAATTTTAAACAAGATTGTATATGTAAACAATATGTACATTGAAACACTTTGTAAATGCATGCATATATGTTGTGAAAAATTCATGAGAATGTATAAGTAAAGGATTAACATCCAGCCTGGACTGTTGCAGGTCAGTCTGGGACTGACCCTAGGCTCCCACAACACTGTTTCCTTGGAAACACTAACTTTAAGATGAATGGGAGATGCTGGGCCTGCCTTTGTTGTGTGGAACTGTACCTCATTGCGGGAGCTGTCAGTTGGAATACAGTCCTTGGATCCACGTGACTACAATGGTGTAAAAGATTGATGGGAAATACAGGTGGTGGCTCCTGTTGAAGGTAACCTGCACACATCTTGTCTCTCATTCCTGGCAGCCTTTCCCTGTGTGGGTGAGAGCTGGGCAAAAGAAGCACTGTGTTTCAGGTAGCACAGAATGTCCATGAATCATGAATTGAGATATTGTTCTCTTTGCTCGATTTGTGTTTTGTGAGTTCACATCCATAACTACACCCATGGTGCTGAACTTTCCTGTGTGTGTGTGTGATTTAGGTGATGTTACAAATATAATCCTACGTCTGTAACACATGATCTAATAATGTCCTCAACTTATTTTTCAAGAATTTTAAAGGAGGTAACTAAACATTTTATTTTTATTGGATCATTTTCTACTCACAAGTAGATGTAAAAAGCGTTTTACAGCTTCAACTAACAACCTCTAAAAGCCTCTAGACTCTGAAGCTACTGAGATAATAGCCATCATATTTTCCCAAACTCTCTAAAACTGAGCGATGAGCTCCTTTTTATCTATCATGAAATTGTTCACGTTTCATTTAGGCTTCATATATAAGCACAGAAATCTGTGTAACATTTAACTCAGATTGCTGGTTTCCTTATCATCCTCCCATACTATCCCTTCCTTGTAATAGAGGTAAAACAATTCCTGACAAAAACAAAAACAAAAACAAAAACAAAAAAACCAGTGTAATGGGTCAGATTTGACTAATATCTGGAATACTGAAATGATAGCTTATCATGAGAAGAAATTTTCAGCTTAATTATGACGTTGCTTTAGGTTTATCCTCTCAGACCTTGTCTTTCCCATCATCATAACATTTACCTCATGCTATTTAACTTTTTATTTACATCGATCCTTCTCACTGACCTTTGATTTCTGAGTCAAACAAGCTCTGTTCCTAAATATGATAGACCTTCAACAAAAGTTTGTTAAAAGCAATTTCCAAATTCAGGATTATTATTTTTTCAATGTAAGAAGCAGCATATGTCTATAGTAGTCAACCACACAAAAAAGGTAAATTGTATCCTCAAGTTAAACAACTTTAATTAACAGACAAAAATATCACTAAACTGGACTATATAAAAAATCAAAAGCTTCTGCATGACCAAAAAAGCCATAAGCAGAATCAAAAACAAATGAACAATTATGAAAAATAAATGTTTGTGACTCATATCTAAGTTAAGGGACTAATTTTCCGAACACATAAAAGAGCTTCTGCAAGTTAATACGAAAAAGGCCAACAATTCAAAAGAAAATTGGACAAAAGATAAGGACAGTTCACAGAAAAGAAAATACAAAGGATTTTAAATGCATGAACAGAAGCTTAGCCTTGGTAATAATGAGAGAAATGAAAATTAGAGCTTCATCTATTGCACTGGCAAAAATTCAAGTCTGCAAATACACTATGCTGCCAAGGCTGTGGGAAAATGCAGACTCTTCTACATGGCTGATGGGAAGCATACATTTGTGTACCTCTTGTGGAAGGTAGTTTGGCCATATCTATGAAAAGCATGTAACCTTTGACCCGGAAATTTTATTCCCAGGAATTTATTTTATAGATTTGTTTCTAGAATTAAGGTCAGTGCTTGGTGAGGGTAGAGCAGATGATGGGTAGGCTGAGATATTTTTAACTGTACCTTTTATATTTTGAACAGTGTAAATACATTACTGTATTAGTCTGCTCTCATACTACAAATAAAGACATATCTGAGACTGGGTGATTTATAAAGGAAAGAGGTTTAATGGATTCATAGTTCTATATGGTAGGGGAGGCCTCACAATCATGACAGAAGGCAAAGGAGAAGCAAAAACACATTTTACATGGCAGCAGGGAAGAGAGATTGCTCAGGGGAACTCCCATTTATAAAACTATCAGATCTTGTGAAACTTATTGATTATCAGGAGAACAGTATGGGGGATCCTTATCCATGATTCAATTATCTCCACCTGGCCCCACCCTTGACATGTAGGAATTATTACAAATCAAGGTGAAATTTGGGGGGGGATACAGCCAAACCATGTCAATTACTTTTGTAAAACATTATTTAATAAGGAAAACTACTGTACTAGCTCATCTTCCTACCACAAAATGTTGTTGAGAAATTACACTTTGCATATTTTAATAATGAATCATTATTATTCTGGTATAACATATCTAACGCCATCAGTGAAAAATGCTCTGAATAGTTTTCTTTGGCAATATCTCTTAATGGTTGGGTGGAAATCAAGTACTTTTAACACATAATCTTTTGTGCTCTTCTCCACTTTAAAACAGTTTCTAGGAATTGAGAGTATTCCAAACAGTTCATGGAAAAATATAACAGGTATAAGTAATGTATAACGTGGAAAAAGAGTAAGGTTTGTATCAGATTCTATGTGTTTTAAATTAATTTACTTTTATATTTACTATTTTGCATTCACATCGAAGTATAGACACAAACACCTGACCAGTAAAATACATCATTTTTCTAATAATCCTTTTAAGTATCATAAAACCATGCTCTTCATACAACATGTTCCCTGTGGTGAAAGAAAACAATTAAACACGTTCAATTCCCTTACGGGTTAATTTAGTATCTAAGCAAATCTTGACCTAATTTCACACAATATTACTTTCCTTATTCTTTCAATTTCTGAATGTTAATTTCAAATGTATAGAAGTTTTAATATCAAGATAAACAAAAGTGTCTGTTTTAGAAATAAACATATTAAGATGGATTTCATAACACACAAAAAAATTAGAAAAATTAAAGTGTTAAGCATAAAAATAGGAAGAAGAACTGGAATAAAATATTGGTGTGGGGAAGCCCTTTAGAAGAAAAAAAGAATTTAAAAAAGATTGAATATAGTATGTATATTGTTCATCTATAAATTAAAGCCAATAATCAAAATGTAAACAAATGACAACTGGAAATATTTGCAGCATATATTAGACACAGAGTAATAATTTTTGTATATAAAAAATATTTTAATGACTAAAAAAGGAAAAATCTACTGGAAAACTGGATAAAGAACATAAAAAGAAATTGACAAAAAATGTAAACAGCCAATAAACAAGAAAAAATCCAAACAGTTAGTAATCAGTGAAATGCAAATGAAAACAGCAATGATATACTATTATTTATCTATTAGATTAGTTTCTGTAAAAGGTATTTGTCAAAGTTCTGGAAAACAAGCAATTTTATGATCTTCATTGGAGCCCTAATTATTATACAGTCATTCACCACATTTCAATCAACAACAGACTGACTGTGATCCTATGAGCTTACAATGGAGCTGAAAAATTCCTATTACCTAGTGATGTCATAGTGCAATGAATTACTCTCATATTTGTGGTGATGCTGGTGTAAGCAAACCTACTGCACTGCCAGTTGTATAAAAATATAGCACAGACAAGTATGTACGGTACACAATACTTGATAATGATAATAAATGACCGTTATTGGTTTATGCATTTATTATACTTTTAATTGTTATTTTAGAATGTACTTCTTCTACTTATTAAAAATAAGTTAACTGTAAAACAGCCTCCGGCTGGTCTTTCAGAAAGTAGTTCAAAAGAAGGCATTGTTATCATATGAGATAGTAGTTTCAGGAATGTTTCATTGCCCCTGAAGACCTTCCAGTGGGGGACAGCGTGTGGAAGTGGAAGACAGTGATATTGATGATCCTCACCCTTGTAGGCCTAGGCTCATGTGCGTGTTTGTGTTTTACTTTATAACAGAAAAGCTTAAACAGCAAAATATTAAAAATAAAAAAGCTGATACAATAAGGATATAAAAATATTTTTGTACAGATGTTCAATGTGTTTATGTTTTAAGGTAAGTGTTATCACAGAGTCAAAAACTTAAAAAAAGTTTATAACGTAAAAAAGTTACCATAAGCTAAGGTTAACTTATCATTAAAGAAAAAAAAATGGGCCAGGTAGGGTGGCTCACACCTGTAATCCCAGCAATTTGGGAGGCCGAGGCGGGTGGATCGCGAGGTCAGGAGATCGAGATCATCCTGGCTAACACGGTAAAACCCTGTCTCTACTAAAATTACAAAAAAAAAAAGAAAAAGAAAAAAAAGTGTCTTCATAAATTTAGTGTAGCCTAAGTGTACAGTGTTTATAAACGGTATGGTACTGTATAATAATGTCTTAGTTTTCACATTTGCTCACCAATACCACTCACTCACCGACTCACCCAGAGCAACTTTGAGTCCTACAAGCTCCATTCATGTTAAGTGCCGTATGCATCTGTACTAATTTTTATCATGTGTATACTGTATTTTTACTGTACCTTTTCTGTGTCTAGATACACAAATATTGTTGTGTGACAACTGACTACAGTATTCAGTAAAGTCACGTGCAGTGCAGGTTTGTAGCCTAGGAGCAATATGCTATACCACATAGCCTTAGTGTGCAGTAGGCTATACCATCCATCTTTGTGTAAGTACACTCTATGATTGTACAATGACAAAATCACCTAATGACACATTTCTCAGAACATATCTCATTTGTTAAGCAATTCATGACTATATTTGTTGGTAGTAATTTGGTAATTCAGACCAAAAAGTAAAGCTTCTACCATGGAAACTACAAACACTACTGAGACATTGAAGAAAATGTAAACAAATAGAGGAATACACCTTCTTCATGAATTAGAAAGTCCAATACTGTAAAGATATCTGCCCTCTTCAAATAATCTATAAATTCAGTGCAATTCCAATCAAACTTGCAGCAACTATTTCTTAGTAGAAATTGACATGCCAATCCTAAGATTTATATGTAAGTGCAAAGGGCTAAGAATATCCAAGACAATTTTGAAGAATAACAAAGTTTAACAATGTTTGCCACCAGACATGAATATTTATTATAATTAAGCCTGTGTGGGATTGAAGTGAGAACAAATCATCTATATAACGTTACCTAATTTATACAATGGTGTCACATAAGTGGGAAAAGGATGATCTTTTCAGTAAATAGTACCAAGTTAACTGATTAGTCATTTGAAAAACATGAACCTTGACTCTCCACATCATACACAAAACATCAATTCTTGATTGTTTGTAGACCTCAATGTAAAAGGCAAAAAAAATGAAGTTTTCAAAAGAAAATATAGAAAAAAATCTCAACAATTTTAGGGTAACATTATTTCTTAAACAAGACATAAAAAGCACTAGCCATAAAGAAGATTGATAAATCAAACTCCATTTATCAAGAAAGATTGTTAAGAGAAAAAAATAAAGCAAAGTTTAGGTTGAAAAAAGATATTCGCAATGCATAGATCTGACAAAGGACTTGTATCCAACTTCTATATCAGTAAGAAAAAGAAAACTATTATTTTTAACGGGCAAAAGATTTGCATAATGACTTCACATAAGAGGATATAAAAATGGCACTAATCACCAGGTGATTGCAAATTACAACACAATGAAATACCATTTCACATTCACCTAAATGGTTAAAAGGATAAAGGTTGAAAATACATACTCTTGATGAATATGTGGATCAACTAGACATCTTATATACTACAGGTGAAAATTAATTGAAATGACCACATTGAAAAGCTGTTTTTTGGTTATTCCAAAGCCAAATGTACTCATCTTATGACCCAGCCATTCTACTTCCATATATATTAAAAATAAATATATGCACATACACAGGAAGGGACATGAACATCACACCAGCATTTTTCCTAATAGCCCCATAATAGACACAACCCAGTGTCCATTGATTAGGAGAATGGATAAACCGTGGCATATTCACACAATAGAATATCATACATAGAAAAACTAAACTAACTATGGCACAGGCAATAGCATAGAATAATATCACAAAAATAATGTTGAGCATGACATGTCAAATACAAGGGCATATACTGGATGATTCTGTTTACAGTAATTTCAAAGACAGTCAAAACTAATCTAGGTGTTAGAAGTCAAAAGAGTGCTTACCTTGGGAGAGGGTGGTGGCAGGGGAGAGGTTAATAACCGGGAGGGAACATGAGAGGGGCTCCTGAGGTAACGTTCTAATTCTTGATCTCGGTGGTAGTAACATGGATACATTAAGTTTCTTTTTTTTTTTAAATCCCTGAATTTCTATTCTTATAATTTGTGTACTTTTCTATGTGTCTTTATACTTCTGTTTAGAAAATTTCATAAAACTACTTTAAAAGTCTTCATTACCTTCAACTCCAAAATTCTACTTCTGTGAATTTTCCTAGGGGACTATCAGAGATAAACACAGAGACCTATGACAAGAATGTTCGATTATATTACTCTAGTGAAAAATTGAAACGAAATCTCCCCAAATAGAACTGCATTTATATAATGAAATATGTTGCATCTATTAAAATAAATATCATGAAAAACATCCTGTTACATTGAAAAATATTCATGACATATTAAAAATATAATAAAAATAAATTATGGTTTTGATTTTCCATACATATTTTACATATCAGTATTGACACACAGCAAAGGACCTGAATAGATATTTCTCTAAAGCAAACATACAAATGGCTAACAAGCATATGAAAAAAAATGATGATCCTCCCTAATCAGCAGGGAAATGCAAACCAAAGCCACAATAAGATATCATCTTATACCTGTTAGAATGACTATTATCAAAAAGACAAAAGATAAGTGTTGGCAAGGATGTGGAGAAAAGAAAACCCTTGTACAATGTTGATGGGAATGTAAATTAGTATAATTATTGTGGAAAACAATATGGAAGATCCACAAAACATTAAAAATAGAACTACCATATGATTTAGCAATCTTATCTCTAGGCATATATCCAAAAGAATTGAAATCAGTATTTTTAAGAGATATCTGCCCTCTCATGTTTACTGCAGCACTGTTTGCAATAGCCAATATATGGAATCAACCTGAATGTCCATCAATAAATGAATGGTTAAAGAAATTGTGGCATATAAACACAATGGAATTCTATTCAGCCTTAGGAAAGAAATAAATCCTGTCATTTGCAACAACATGAATTGAACTGGAAGACATGATGTCAAGTGAAATAAGCTAGGCACAGAAAGGCAAATACTGCATGATTTCACTTACATGTGAAATCTTAAAAAGTCAAACTTAGAGAAACAGAGAAAAATGGTGGTTACTAGATCCTAGGGGGTGGGGTGATTGGGTAGATATTGATGAAAAGATACACAATTTCAGTTAGACAGGAGGAATAAATCCTAGTGATCTATTGTAACTCATGGTGACTACTGTTAGTAACAATAATGTATATGTGGAAATTACTAAAAGTAGATTTTAAGTGTTCTTACCACAAACAATAAGTATGTAAGGTAATGAATATGTTCTATAGCTTGATTTAGTCATTCCACAATGTTTATTTCACAATATCGCATTTATATCGTGACAATAATACAATTTTTATTTGTCAATCTTTTAGAAAATTTAAAAATTTACACATAGATTTTCATATTTGTGAATGTGAATGAAATATATGCACACTTTATTAACCTTTAGAGGAGTATTACAAATTATACATGACATGATTTTAATTTAATTTTTAATATTTTTCGTCCTTTTTCAAAGTTACCACACAGATAGAATATTATTTTATATGTTTTATACATTAAATAGAAATAAATAATAAGTAGTACTGGTTGGGTGGCTATTCCTCTGAAATATTAGCCATGATAAAATTACTATTATAACTTAGGTTTATAACATATTTCAGGTACTTTATGATGGATTTTACTTATATTCACTTTCTTATTCTACCCGTGATCCTATGAAGTACATAACATTTTCTAAAATTATCAAGTGAGGATATTAAGGATCAACGATATAAATAATATTCATAAGGTTACTAGTAAGTAACAAAGATGGCACTAAATATCCAGGTTTTACTGACTTCATATTCTACTCTTTCCTTCCCTCTTCCCTCTCAAAACTTACTTTCCGGTATCTTTCAAAAGTGATATCATTTGATAAATGCATCTATTTAAACTTATGCTTTTCAAAAGTTATTTGCGTGAGTACAATCTATACCCTTAATACTTATCATTAAAGCAATATACATTTAGAAGTCAACTTCAATAAGAAATAATATAAATGAAATGCATGCAAGTAAACATATTTTGAAAATGAATACTAATATGAATATTTTGAAAATTAAAACATTACTGTTTGACATTTGTTAATTTTATAGGGACTATAAGAAGAGTTAGATTGCTTATCAAATGCATTTTTGGGTTATGTTTAATCCAAAATCATGTTTAAATGATCATAATTGTGATAAGCATCTTCTCTATTTTGGCAGGCTTGTTATTTTATAATAGAAGCATAGATAACATAAGTTGTTATAAAGATTAAAAATAGTAATAGAGAATTTCCAATTCAAATAAGTAACAATTTACATGATATTTTAGCATTATTTTCAAAAAATTTAATGTAAATGCTGAATTTGGAAACTTTTGTACTTAAAAATATGATAACTTGATTAAATTTTAACCTAATTTTAAAATCCTGTCTCATACAATTCCTAACTAAATACCAGATGAATGAAATGTTACATGTAAAAAATTGAACTGTAAAAGTAATGAAAATATGGGAGGCTATTCTTATAATTTTAATTAAAAGCCATAAAGTAATGATTTATATTCATAGCAGTATAAAATTTCTTTACATAAAAAATCAACTAAGCAAAAGAAAAAGGCAAAAATGATTCATCTTTTTGACAAACACTCTTGAAATAAAAACAGTCTCACAAACCCATAGAAAAAAAGACAAATACTCAATTAAAAAGGATAATGAGGAATAGACCATTTATGAAAGAACTATAACTGACCCATGTATAGGCCTATTAAAATTGTTTAACTTCACTAGGAAAATTCAAATAGGGAGGTGTAATATTGCACCTATTGATTTAACAAAGATTTAAAACACTATCTTGCACTGCAATACAATAGTCTCATATAACAGAAATTGTGTGGTGAATTAGGTTTTCTCATTACTGATAGCAAGCAAATAAATTGAAATATCTCTGGGAGTGGGGTGGGGTGTGGATGAGGCAGGTTTTTGTAGTTCATATCTAAAGTCTAAAACATTTTATTGCACTTAGGCCAGAGATTTTACTTTTAAAATTTCAAACAAAATTTCTGCAACGAATATATATTTCTTTTAAAAAAGAAAATCGCTATTTTAAATACAGGTACACGTGTGCTTCTATAGAAATAGGTATATGTATGTAGTACCTAAAATGTGCCAAGCATATATATCTATCAACAACATCTAATAACAACTCCATAATACAGGTAGTGTTATCGTTCCCATTGTATGCATGCGACTTGTACAAGGTCAGATAGCTGTTAAATGATAACCAAGCTAGGATTTGAACCCAAGAAGTTAGGCTTTGAAGCCCATCCTGTTAACCACTATACTATTTTACCTCTCATTCCCTTTAGCTGTATGACTTTGAGAAAATATACTATATGCGTGCAGTAGAAAGTTTGCTTTTTGTTTACAGCATTTCTCAAAATAAATTCCTTTAGGTACTGATTGGACCTTACTACAATTTCTTCATAACTTTGAAAGTAAGTGGGATGATAGAACCCTATTTTCCTTGCCACTATCAAATTCAGTTTTCAAAATTGCCATTCATTGATTCTCTTGCTTAAAATTGTATGACTGATTTCCAATAGCCTCCAACTTCTTTAGCCTGCCTTTATTAAAAAAAAAACAGAGCACTTCTTTTGGTCTGTTCCTCTGACATTGCGTACTCTGCCATTAAAATGTCTTCTTTTCCCTCAATAAAATATCTCTCTTCCTTATCGACACGTATAAAATTCTTCCCAGTCTTTCACATTTTTGTAATAAAATTGCCACCTCCTCAGAGAAAATTGTCTAATCCCTCTGGAAGGAAATAATGATTCTATCTAATAAACTCTACCATTTATTACCTGGGCTACTTCATTAGACAGTCAGTTATTACTTTTTTCTTTATTTTACTATTCTCTTCCAACTTATGTCTTCTTTCTTGTCTCTCCCCAAAAGCTAGAATACTCACACATACACACAGCCACAATTGAATTTTACATCTTTATATACCATTAGTAACTTTTCTTATGTGATATAGCATTTGTTAAATGAACAATCATACAAAACAATCAATCATTTGCTAATAAAACAGAAAAGAGAAGGTAAATCTCTTGAAAACGCTTATGTTCTTATACACGACATTTCTAACTCTGTTTCTCATTTTAGTCTATGTGTGAATATCCAAGTTCATTAGCACAGTCAGAACAGGTGTTACTTGGCAGCTGGGCTAGTGAAATTTGATTTGAGGAACACAGAGTAGAAGAGGGTAGAATCTGGTCAGTCAAGAGGACTAAGGAATAAAATTCTTGGTATGTTTTCTGTCAGTGACCTTGATGTCATGGATTCTGGGGCTGGAGACAGGACTAGGTATTAATTAATTGCAGCATTCGTGGTAATATCCGTGGAATTAATTCAATGAATATTTACCTAGTAGCTATTTTGTTACAACTGCTGCCCTATATTGCTTCTGTAGTTGATTGCAGTTGACCATTGTATGGCTATATATAAGTCTCTAATGTCAATATCCCTCTACGTTGAAAATAGCTAAATAACAGCACACTCTGAATGCATTTTAAGCAAATACTCTCTTGCCCACAACCAAAAAAACCTCCCCCAAATTAGTAATACCAATTAAATAATTCATGTAAACCATTATCTTCTTTTGGATAAAATGCATGTAGTATGAAATATTTGGAGAGTTCATTTTTGCCTCACTCGTATTTTACCAACAATACATTAAAGTCACTGGAGAACCAGACTTAGCAAAGATATATTCCCACGCACAATACTCGATTATTTTTACAACTGGTCTCATGGTAAAATATCCCTCACTAGGAGGTCGTTTCTTTTCTCTCCCTCTGGAAATTTAATAAAATAATAATGAATATATGACTGAAAAATACATTGTGGTTACATGCCACCAGATATTTTAAAACTATAAATCCATATACAATGTAAAAGTGACTAATTACAAATCATTTTTATGACAGTTAGCCCCCAGTGGCATAGCTTTTAGAATATTACTTTAAAAGTAAGTGGATTTCCTTTTCAAAGTATGTGGATTTTACTTACGATGTTTACAGATCTATATTTCCTACATTGTTTTCACTTTTAAGTATATAATAACAGTGAAGTCCCCTGTATCAAATCACAGTGTATGTTAGTTTTATTGCATAACCACTTCATTACCACATGTGGATTTTGTTATTTTTCTTAAGACCTCAAACATAATACATTATGGGGTAAATGAACATTTCTAGCAAGATTTCAAAGTCAGTAAAATTTGATATACAATAAATAGGTTTGCAGTCCTTGGAGAACTCTGCCCTTATTACTACACTAAAATCATATTGACTTTTCAATAAACTTTGGTGTTCATGAGCAGCATTCTTATTCATTAATTTATTTGTTTGCAGTATAAGCAACTAACTCCATGGTCAGAGAATATTTAATAATATACATGAGTACATGGATAATATTTTTTGACTGTTCACCTTGATCTAAACCTACCCTAAAATTAGGTAACAAGCCCTTTAATGGCTCCTGGAGGCATTAGACAAACAGGTGAATAGGTGACATTGATTTGCTCAAACCTCAATAGTTCTCATTTATCTTCTAAAATGGATTTTATAGACAAATAGACACATAGAAGTGAATAGGTGACATTGATTTGCTCAAACCTCAATAGTTCTCATTAATCTTCTAAAATGGGTTTTATAGGGATTTATACCCATCTAACTATCCACCTACTCACACACTCTTCACTACATAATGTGATTTTGGTCACATACTGTTTAAACCCTGAGGACAATAAAATTCAAAGAAGTTAAAATGTAATTTAATCTCTCTCTCTCTCTCATACACACATACACACACACACACACACACACACACACACAGGTCACAGAATATGTTGTTACAAATTAACCCCGTATTTTTCTCCCTCTCTCCCTCCCAGCCGTACTCTAAACAAAGGCTCTACAAAGTACCACTAAACAAGGGCTACTTTATTCTCACACTCTCCCATCAGAAATCTTTGATCTTGTTCGCTTGAAGGACCTTAGCAGCAGCCTGGCTGATATAGAAAAATGTCCCTTGGATTTGAAGGAGATATCATTTTTAATATTTTTGTTTGTTTTGTTCATTTGTTTGATAAAAACTCAAGGAAAACTAAGTCATGATCTATACAATTTTACCCAAGCAACAAGAACCATAACAAATAACAATACCTTGATATTTATTTAGGCCCTGAGGTGTCTGTTAAAATTTGGTTTATTAATAGAATTAAAAAAAAAACACTCTTCTTCTTTTTACTTTTATATAAATCATTGTACTCCAGAATACAGACTTCAGGAGGAGAAAAAAGGGAAAACTATACCACATGATCACGTATCCTCAAATTCAGAAGTTTCATTTGAGAAACAATTTAGCTGGGGATAGTGGGATAGTGGTGCATGCCTATAATCCTAGCACTCTGGGAGGCCGAGGAAGGAGGATTGCTTGAGCCCAGGAGTTGGAGACCAGCCTGGACGGCAACATAGTGAGACTGTCTTAAAAAAAAAAAAAAAAAAAAAAAAAAAAAAAAAAAAAAAAAAAAAAAAGAAGAAGAAGAAGAAGAAGAAAGAAAGAAAAAAGAAAAACAATTTATCGAAATATAACTTTAAATTTAAATTTATTAAACTTAAATACAATTTAAATATCAGTTCCTTAGTTGCACTTACCACATCTCCAATGCTCAAAACCCACATGTATTAGACAGGGCAGAGAAAGACCATACTCATTACAAAAATGTTATCTTGAACAGTGTTACAAGCCATACTACACTATTTGCTTATGCATCTAAAAAACTTGCCAATCTTCATGGTTTTTTAAAAGCATAGCATTTTAGAAAATAACTAATCAGTGGTGTTCAAATATATATACCAATTTGACAGTTTTGATAATATGACCATGAATTGCTGCTTTTAATTTCAATATTTTCTGTCTAGAAAGCTTGTTTTTCTCTAAAACTCATTCTCTAAAAAACAAAACAAAACACAAAAAGAAAACCACCACACTGAAAAGAAATCCTATTCCTTTGCCTTCGTCTGAATGGAATCATTATATTGTCATGTTTAAACATATAAATATTAAAAAATATTTTCTATCAAATGGCATGACCTGCATAACTCACATTTATCTTTTCTATGTGTAATATTCATATTGTTGCAATTTGATGCACTATTGTTATTTATACTATGAAGCAAATGCATATTGCTTATCCACTCAATGAAACATGGCTAACAAAGAAGAAATCAATGTCCCTGGGACTTTTAATCTTACTGACAAGTAAAATAATAATATCATATAGAATTGCTACTCCTGGAAATGGTGATGCTTAGGAAGGCTTTGAACACAACATTGGGAAGAGTTGGCATTGGCATATGTTAACTTGTAGCTTTACTAGTTGTGCAACAGTATGAGGAAAGTGAACACGAGTCAAAGATGGGTTGATCTCTTCCTGCTAGCCAGAAGAGAAGAGAGCAAAGAAAAAAAGAGAATATGGCTATCAATTTGAAAAAGAAAAATACTTGATTTCTTTGGAAACAATAAAAAAATCAGGGCAAAAGTCAGGTGTCAAAATAGTTCTATATTCTGCCAAGATTGTTGCCATAACCCCATTTCAACAGGAGACTTGGGCAGAGGGCAGCAAACTGTGGCTTATTGATCACATTCAGCCACCACGTCTTTGTACAGTTGGAGAACTAAGAATTAACACTTTAAGAAATTGAAAATAGTTAATAAGTGGGTGATACATGAATATTATATGAAATTCAACTTTGTATCCCCAAATAAAGTGTCATGGGACACAGCCATGCCCATTATGTGTTGTTATGTATTATGGCTGCTTTTGATATATAATAGCGGTGTT
This sequence comes from Theropithecus gelada, assembly GCF_003255815.1. NCBI lineage: Eukaryota > Metazoa > Chordata > Mammalia > Primates > Cercopithecidae > Theropithecus > Theropithecus gelada. Next base: position 53,850,691 of record NC_037689.1, read on the forward strand.
GAGTAGTCGTGGCAGAAACCTATTGGCCTGCAAAGCCTAAAATATTTACCATCTGGACCTTTATAGAAAGTTTGCTGACCTCTGCTCTAGGTGTTCAGGGAGTTGTGGCCCAACCTCCAGTCCATCTAAGTCTTGGCCCAGCCTGTATTTCAGAGCTGCTTTAACGGGTGAGTTGTTGAGGGCAGTACAGGGCTTCAATATGAGAAATAAACAGACTTTTAAATGTAGTATCCATTAATTTACCCATATTGGAAAATGGACAAGACAGCACCCTTCGGTGGAAATTTTTAAAAATCCACAACCCTCCTGGCCTGTTTTTGAGGCACTTTGTAGCCAGTATGTACAAATGTCTGATTTAGCTGGGCCATCCATCTGGGACCAGCTAGCTGAAGCTTGCAATCGCAGTTAGCTGAAATTTGAAACTTGAATATTTCAAGTGGTAGACGTTTAGCAATAACGAATTATCTACCTCATTATTTTATATCTTTTTAATTTGCATTCCAAGAAGTTGTGCATTTCCAAAAACAGTGAAAGAAAATAAAACTAAAATTTATAAAATGGAAAGGATATGTCAACATAAAAGCCAGAAAAAAATAAATTTTAAAAATACTGTTATTATACCCTGTAAATTACATGTAGCCCTGATGGGCATAGAACTTCACTGGTTAATATGGTAGCCACTAACCATATGTAGCTATTGAGCACCCAGAATGTGCCTATTTGGAATAGATGTATGCTGTAAAATACATATTGGATTCCAAAGGCATAGTACTGAAAAAAAAAAAAAGAATACAAAATATTTTAATTCATTCAGGCATCACTTAATGACAGAAATATATTCTAAGAAATGTGTCGTTAGGTGATTTTATCCTTATGTAAACATCATGGTGTAGTACCTACATAAACCTAGGTGGTATAGCCTACTACACACCTAGGCTATATGGTATAGCCTAATGCTCCTGGGCTGCAAACTTGTGCAGCATGTGATTGTACTGAATACTACAGGAAATTCTAACATAGTGGCAAGTACTCGTGTATCTAAACATACCTAAACATAGAAAAGGGTATGGTAAATCGACTGTATTATAATCCTATTAGATCACCAATGTATATATAGTTTATCATGGATCAAAACGTCATTACACATGGCATGACTATATTTTTATACTGATTGCAATGTCAAAATGATACAATTTTAGATACACTGGGTTAAATAAAACATAACCAAATAAATTTCACCTGTTTATTTTTACTATTTTAATATGGCCATTAAGATTAAAATAACATATGTGGCTCACACTATGCTCTGTAATAATGCAATAGCAGCATTTATTCTATAGTAGGAATAGCAGAAAAATATTACATGAAAGATCATCCATATATGTCAAAAGTCACGTGACTTTTAGTGTATCTTCTAAGTTGATTATTTTATAAAAGAGGTAAAGAGGTTTTCTTACGAACATCAAACTTTCTTGCCCCCACTAAACAAATGCTGAAGAAATATTTTAAGCAAGCGTTATGAAGGAGCATCAAATATTAGCTTATCTTGAACAAGCTGTCCCCAGTGTGTTTCCTAGGCTTATTGAAATGAAGCAGCCTTATGTATGTTAATCCCATGTGGTTAATTTCTGACCTCCATGTTTAATTGATCTCTCATACTAGGGCCTCTAGCAACTGTCCTCCAACCAGGTTGTGCATGAAACCAGAACCCTACAAGTTTGTTTGAAGCACACTGCTTGCCCACCATTTTTGGCCCCCAGGCTGCATACCACACAACCCTATTTTTTCATTAACTTCTGGTCTGACGGGGAAGGTACTGAAAAAAGGAACAGCTGTACATGAATAATGTTACTGTCACACACAAAAACGGGAAAGGGAGGGAGGGAAAAGATGTGGCCTCCATTCTCAGGTCTCACACGAGTTTGCCTGGTGGTAGTTTCCCTTGCAGGAGGGATAGGCAGGGTAATCAAGCGGACAAAAGAGAGAGGCATGTGGCAAAAAAGGGAAGTGAGAGTTGGGGGATTGCACCAGTGCTGCATGCAGGGGAGGGGACAGTAACTAACAGAGGACTAGAAGTCAGGCAACCTGACTTCTAATACTACCTCTGCCACTACTTGTAGAATCCTGAGTATCCTTGGAACTGAAAAATGCAGACATTTGATTAGATTAACTCTGAGGTCACTTCTAACTTGACTGTTCCATAAGCATTTTGTCTCTGGCAGGGAATAGAGGAGTATACACAGCCCTGAACGTGTCACTGAGTTTAAAGGAGACAAAGACTGTGTCTGCCTGACACCTGGATGCCTGTGAACACAAAAGATGTTCTCTGAGGGTTTATTGGGAGCCTGTGACACAGGCCTAAAATGTGGAAAATCCCGTGACAACAGGATACCCTGTCACCCTAAGCAGATGTAAGCTTCATTTTCTTCACAGCAAGATAATGAGCAATATAATAGAGCCTAACAAAGCAATTTTGGATAAGGGCTTAACACAATCAACTGCTATGGTGTTCCAGCCATTTATTTACAGGATTAAAACGTCTTTCCTCCAAAGCCTGGATTCCTGCCAGATAACCTGTGTAATGGAACTAGTGTAATGACCTACACCAAATGGCTAACAATTCTGTCCAGCCCAAGGGCTTTGCTAGTGGGGTTCATCTCTTGGCTCTGGCTAAGTATGCAGCTACATTCCTGATGATGTGGCAACATTTTAGGCTCTCGTTTCCAAGAGAGAACTGAGACACAGCTATTCTCAGGCCTTGGGAACCCCCACCTAGAGAAACAAGTTAGGAAAATGCAGAGGACCTTATGTCCCGGTGGAAATCCACAGAAGTTTTGGGGCATCTTTATAACGTTTGTCAATGAAAGGGAAACGGACATTCCTTTGAAAGGCAAACACACAAGTTGCTGTGTTCCCAACTTATGCCTCCAAGGCTGTGTGAGTAGGAGATTCTTCTAAAGTCTACACATCGCTGTCCATTAGAGCATCTCTATTAGACAGACATTTTAATTTTTTCATTGTGATGACACTTTTTAAACAATAGATACTGTGACTTTGTAATGTTTGTACGAACTGAAGCTGGAATTAAAACTACACATTTGAAGCCCTGGTCTTTTTCATCACTTTTATATAAATTACTGAGAGTTCCAGATTGCAATTCATCTATATATTTTTACAGGTGAAGCATGAATTTAAAAAATTGTAAAGGCTGGTTTCACCCATTTAAAAAACTGTTGAATTGGTTAGTTGGTTAATGGTTAAAAGAAAAATTATTTAGTGCCCTTTATATGCCAGGCAGTATGCTAGGCAAATTATCCCTCCCTTCCGTGAGCACTTATTCTGGAAGAAAAAAAAATGTATTTAAACACAGAATTCAATTACCAAGTGATGAATACTCTAATAAAGACAGACACAATACACTACAAAGGCATGGAGTCTGGAGGGCCTCTGTCTCCTGGAGAAAGAATGGAGAGACAGGAGGCAGGAGAGAAGGATGATTTCACAGAGAATATCTCATTTGAATTTTGTGTTGATTAATGGTTAAACTATCAAAAGCTATTCTGGGCAGCCCATTAAAAGGTACTCTGTTGGCTCAAGCTTGACAGTGTGTGAGGAAGAAGAAAGCGATCTTATTACCAGGGTTGCCTTATAAAATACAGGTTACCATTACATTTGCATTTTGTATAAGCAATTAATACTTTTCAGTGTTTTTTTTTTTTTGTAGTATTTGGGACATAGGCTTACAATTCTGGATGCTTCATATTTTTATTTGCTAATTCTTGGGATCCTAGTTATGACTGGAATGTGGAAGAAAATAATAGCAGCTGAATACGATTTGAAGGGTTTTGTGTGCCATGACATGGAGTTTTGAACTTATTCTATAGGGATAAACACTTTTGAAAAGAGTTTATACAAAGTTGACTTTAGAAGGATTAGAGTGAAAGGGGGACTGGAAACCATTAAGTAGCCAAGCCCCAGTAAATGGCACGAACAGAGCTCATTCTGCTTTCCAAATATCTAATCTGCAGTAGATACTCAGTGGCTGGAATCACCCCGACATGGCTGACATGTGACAGTTATTTCATTTGCACAGTGCCAATATCTCTATGCTTAGGAGATTCTCTAAAGCAGGGCATAATTCTCATTGGATTTCCCCTTTCCTGTTTCACTAACCCTATTCTTTTTTATTTATTTATTTATTTATTTATTTTATTTATTATTATTATACTTTAAGTTCTAGGGTACATGTGCATAATGTGCAGGTTTGTTCCATATGTATACTTGTGCCATGTTGGTGTGCTGCACCCATCAACTCGTCATTTACATCAGGTATAACTCCCAGTGCAATCCCTCCCCCCTCCCCCCTCCCCATGATAGGCCCTGGTGTGTGATGTTCCCCTTCCTGAGTCCAAGTGATCTCATTGTTCAGTTCCCACCTATGAGTGAGAATATGCGGTGTTTGGTTTTCTGTTCTTGTGATAGTTTGCTAAGAATGATGGTTTCCAGCTGCATCCATGTCCCTACAAAGGACATAAACTCATCCTTTTTTATGGCTGCATAGTATTCCATGGTGTATATGTGCCACATTTTCTTAATCCAGTCTGTCACTGATGGACATTTGGGTTGATTCCAAGTCTTTGCTATTGTGAATAGTGCCACAATAAACATACATGTGCATGTGTCTTTATAGCAGCATGATTCAGGAAACAACAGGTGCTGGAGAGGATGTGGAGAAATAGGAACACTTTTACACTGTTGGTGGGATTGTAAACTAGTTCAACCATTATGGAAAACAGTATGGCAATTCCTCAAGGATCTAGAACTAGATGTACCATATGACCCAGCCATCCCATTACTGGGTATATACCTATTCTTCTCTGCTTCCAATATCTTGAGGATGAACTTTTACATTTGAGGATGAACTTCTCTGCTTCCAATATCTTGTCTTACATTCTGTTCTTGAGTGTATTTAAACTAACACTTTATCCTTTTCCATTTCTTCCAAAAAGTAAAGATAAAAGGTCCTTGATTTATTTGCAAGCTACTTCTTTTCCTGATAAAGTTTGGGTGATCCCCAGCATCAGGGTTTAGTATGACTAAAAGAAAAATATTTATTAGTTTTTGCACAAGATAACTTGAATGATCTTAAATTTTACAGTTCATATGTGAAAGAAACTTGGTAGGATCTTCCTAAATTGGACAATAAATTGTAATAATTTATGTGACATCACCAATAATAAGTTGAAAATGTAAAAGAAACTTTTCTAAACTATCAATTATAGAAGTCAAATTTTAATTAACAATGCTGGAGGAAAGAGTAAATTATCTTTTGATTCTCTCGCATGAAGAGGTGCTAAAAGAGGATGCATCCAGAAAGATAGGAAAAAGTATTTCAGACACAGTATATTCTAGTATTGCAGAGACAGTTTATTATTAAGAAAACATTCTGCTTATTTTTTCAGTTTTACGATGTATGTAGTATCTGTCATCTTTTAAAAAATGTATAATTTGGTATTTCCTTTCTTTATAGAATCATGTTCATACCTAATTTTATATTTGTCCTGTTGTATTCTTTGACTTAAAGAAAACTGCCAAATTAGAATGTGCTTCAAGTTTCACAAAACCAGATATATCTCTGCTTATTCTTTTACCTTTATTGAGTATAGAAAACCATTTCATTCAGTATCCTAAAATAACTAATTTGGTATAGGCATTGCAAAATGAATGTTTTTCTTTTCTTTTACTTTGAAGACTCCATTATTTCTCACAGATGCAAAAACAAAAAAAAGACAAAAATAAAATATGATTTTATCTGATTTATAACTGGTACATTAAAAGTAGTTCAGTTTTTGATTTAAAATGTAAAAATAATTAGCCAAATTTCTGATAGAACCACATTTTAAAATTTCTTTTCTTGAGGAATGATGGTTTGAGTAATTCCTTAGGGTTTTATCCTTTACCTGCTGCCATTAAATTGTCACAATTAATCATCATGCAACAGGTTGTAACATGTAAAGTGACAATTTAGAGGCTGATACAGAAGAATAGAGAATAACAGGGGTTTAATTTTTATGCATCATTTCTTCAGGAAAACACATCATGAGGGGAAATAGCTTTGAATAAGTTCAGTGAAGGTTGCCATTTAGTTAATTAACTTAACCATTTTCATTAGCAGACTCAATATTGACTTTAGAATACTGTCTGCTTAATTTCTTTCAAACAATGAATATGTATGAAACACTGTCAAAGGTAAAGTGAAAACGAAGACAATATAGGTAAAACGTAAGAATTATTAAAATATATCAGAAAAGTTTGTGGAATACATTTATAAACTTATATTCAATTGCAGTGCTCTCCTCCAAACTTTTAAGATATGACCTTGGCATAGGCATATTATTTCAGCTGCTTAGCACAGGATTTGTAATAATCTCAATTTCATAAGAAAATGCATTTCTAAATTGGTTGGAGAAGGCTAAAACAATGCATAAATCCAATACACTGAATATAATTTTCTGCTTCAACTGACAATCTAGTCTTTTGAAAAACAGGCTTTTTTTTTTTTTTTTTTTTTAACTGTTTTTGGCCGTATTCATTTTCTGTGTCTTCATATTAGAATAAACTAAGTCAGCAGGTGCCAATTGATTTTTGGAGGGAGGAATCTCATTTGTAAGACTGAAAAAAAGTGCAGTCCATCATAACCAATTGATGAACAAATATGTGTGAAAATTGAAGAAAGTAATAACATAAAAACAAAGGGTAAATATCAATATAATTATTTAATATGACTGATTTTCAAACCTGAATTTGTTGTCTCTAGGAGTTGGAAGGTGGGAAGGCCAGCAAAATTATTTTTTATTAATTTAAAATATGACGGTAAACATTCCATACAGCAAGTATTTATTTTCTTAACCATAATAGTCTTAACTAGAGCACACAGAAGAATCAATTTGGTAGGAGTTTTTGTTTTATTTTGTTTTAATATGTATATCCAAGCTCCATACCAAGGAATCTAATTCCATAAGTTTATAATGGAGTCATGATAGCTCAGCCTAATTTTTATAATTTGGAAACAGATGCTTAGATCCCAGTGGTACAAACATCCCTGCTAGAGTCCAAAAAAACTGCAGTGCCTATTAGTAGTAAGAAAATGAGACTGCTTTCTTTTTAACATTTTGTTCTCATTCTCAATCTACATTTACCTCAGATTTACTAAGTCTAAAACTCAAGTCAAGTGTAGTGTAGTAAAACAAGTAAGTTAAGAGTTGGAAGGACTCGGTGTAACAGTGTGCTTTATGACTTAGGTGCTTTTGGATTTTAGTTTTAGGGGGTAACCACTTTAAGCCCATTTCTTCTTTTGTAGAACAGAGTTAATTGTCACAGTATCTATATTTCCTAGTTCCTCTTCCTGTTCTCCATGTGTAATTTACTCCACAGTCTTCTTTTATTTGGCATCATTGATATGGTTTGGCTGTGTCTCCACCCAAATCTCACGTTGAATTCCCATGTGTTATGGGAGGGACCCAGTGGGAGGTAATTGAATCATGGGAGCAGGTCTTTCCTGTGCTGTTCTAGTGATTGTGAATAAGTCTCATGAGATCTGATGGTTTTGAAAAGCAGAGTTTCCCTCCAAAAGCTCTCTCTTTGACTGCTAACATTCACGTAAGATGTGCCTTGTTCCTCCTTGCCTTCTGCCATGATTGTGAGGCCTCCCCAGCCAAGCGGAACTGTAAGTCCATTAAACCTCTTTCTTTTGTAAATTGCCCAGTCTCGGGTATGTCTTTATCAGCAGTGTGAAAATGGACTAATAAAGTAATTTGGTACCAGTAGAGTGGGGCACTGCTGAAAAGATATCCGAAAATGTGGAAGCGACTTTGGAAATGTTTAACATGCAGAGTCTGGTACAGTTTGGAGGGCTCAGAAGAAAGGAAAATGTGGGACAGTTTGGAACTTCCTAACCTCTTACTTCCAGCCTGGCCTTTCACATTCCCAGAGCAAGAAGTTTGTCCAAGTCCTTATTAACTGGGCCACTGGAAAAAAAAAAATACATCTCAAACCAGTTTGTAGACCAGTCTCTACCTGCTATAATTCAACCCCTGCGTTGCCATCAGACTGAGTCTTCTAAAACAAAACTTAATTCTTAAAAATCAGTCCCTCCCCTGTGAGTGGATTATCAGTATTTGTTGTATGTGCATGTAGGGAAAGGTTACACTACCCATGCTCCTCTAGAGATTCTGATATATTCTCCTATGGAGACAAACAAGGCAGAGCCAAAGCCTTCCTTTATGAACCATTTACTGGGGGAAAATAGTGTATTGAATCACTTTACTCCCTCATATGGACTAATGCTAGAAGCAGTTGAATCCACTGTCTTTAATGGGACAGAATTGTGCTCAAGGATCATTAACGACAACCACTGCCCTTACTCAGAGATAAGGATTTGAGCTCCCTTGGCATGGTGGCTAAAGGTTTTCAAACTCTTGCCCAAACATACCTTTTCAATTTCAAACACAATCACCGTACTCTATTCAGGAGTAATCCTACCATAATATTTTGTTTACAGTCTCTCAACCTATAATAATCTTTCCTCTTCTCTTGAGTACTGCAAATTCTACTTCAGAATAGAACAATGTCTACATGAGGGCCTTCTTTATCACTGTGGTCCAAGGCCATTTTGCTTCTGCTATAGTTTTTTGAGAAAATAATTGTTTGTCCTTGGGCAACTCCTGTATTAACCATTCTTTGTTGCAATTTCAACTTTCCACATAATTACCTTCCAAGCTATATTACAAGGCAAAGGAAGGATTATGAAGGGTTTATGATTACTCTCTCTTCCACTTCACTGCAATTTCTATTTTTTATTTAAAAACATTCTATTCCTTTATTATTTTGTAGTCTATAAGAATCATACAAAATCTTATTAATATGATACTATATTTTGGATATGCCCTCTATTATATTACTAACATTCACATAAATGTAAACATTTTTATTTCCATGATCCTAGTGATTTTTACTTTTTCTAATTTATTTATTTGTAAATTAACACATAAAATTGTATATATTTATTGTGTACAACATAATGTTTTGAAATATGCATACCCTGTGGAATGGCTAAATTGAGATAATTAACATATGCATTACCTCCCATTCTTATCATTTTTTATGGCGAGAATGTTTAAAATGTATTCTCTTGGCCACTTGCAAAAATACAATACATTGCTATTAACTATAGTAATCTCTATTCCTTTTAAGTATCCACTTAGGCTGATATCATATACATAATAAATGTCCAATTATTTATGGAATGAATGAACCCAACGTTTTATTTCTTTAATGAATTAATTCATTCTGAAGACTAATACTTCTGTCAATCAACAACAACCAACCAACCAACTGCAAAGCCTTAGTATCAAATTGGTGATCATTAAGACGGGCAACCATAACTCCTGCTCTCCAAGGTTAATCTTTTTTTTTTTTTTTTTTGAGACGGAGTCTCGCTCTGTCACCCAGGCTGGAGCGCAGTGGCCGGATCTCAGCTCACTGCAAGCTCCGCCTCCCGGGTTTACGCCATTCTCCTGCCTCAGCCTCCCGAGTAGCTGGGACTACAGGCGCCCGCCACCTCGCCCGGCTAGTTTTTTGTATTTTTTAGTAGAGACGGGGTTTCACCGTGTTAGCCAGGATGGTCTCGATCTCCTGACCTCGTGATCCGCCCGTCTCGGCCTCCCAAAGTGCTGGGATTACAGGCTTGAGCCACTGCGCCTGGCCAAGGTTAATTCTTTAAATCTCTTTTGATATGCAAAGTTCAGTGAGAACTGAACACCTTCCGTCACCTAGCAACATGCTGATCTTAAACAAGGTCAGTTAACCTTGCTGAACCTGGATTTCTTTTTCTGAGCAAAGAAAGACAAGATCCACCTCCTATAACTTCTGTGACTCAAATGAGCTAATGTATAGGAAACTGTGCAATATATAGTGGTTTATAAATCATAAAATTCTGAAAAATTTAGCAGATGATGGTGCAGCTGATGCCATTGCTGATTAAACCAGTGAGGTGAGCGTAGGCATAGCAATATAAGAACAGTACTAATTTGCTGATTAGGTGATGAAAATTAGTAAACACTCAGATTTTGCTACTAATAAATGTATTGCTGCAAAATGTAACTGATGGTTAAACTACAATCATTCAATAATAATTTGTTGAACATCTTCTAGGTATAAAGCATTATAAGACCAAAAGAAATCCAAGAATTACATCCCATATAATCCTAGTTGTGGATTTATGTTTTTCTTTTTGATACTAGTTATGTGAAATAGATTCAAAAAATCATTTTTCCCCTTTAAGATTTTTGTTTGCTCATTGAATCATGGTTGGCTACATCAGGCAGAGATTTTACATGAAAACCTATTTTCAGTAAAGCAGAGTAAGTCAATTCTAAGCAACTCTGGGGCTAATACATATTGTAGGGTTAATCTAATTTCTTCTTCACAGAGACAATTGTCCCCATTATGACACCTTTCAACATCGCCGTTGTTTATCTAGAACAATGATGTCCAATAAAGTTATAATGAGAGTGATACATGTAATTTAAAATTTTCTACACATTAAAAAAGTAATAAACAGGTCAAATTAATTTTAATGTCGTATTTTAACTTAATATAGCCAAATTTTTGTCACTTCAACCTGTACTCAATATAAAAAGTACCGATGAGATATTTTATTTTTTTCATACTTAGGTCTTGTAATTTGCTGAGCGTTTTATACTTACAGCACATTTCAGTGGGGACTAGCCATATTTCAAATGCTCATATGGTAGGCTGTGGTTACCGCATTGAAGAGCACTGATCTCAAAGGAAAGTTGGATATTTTGTCCAAGTTTTTGTTCAAATAAAAAACAGATTAAACTTTGAACAAATATGAATTATTCTTATCAGTCTCTTATTATTTTTTCCTCTCAAGAATATTTGCAATATTATAAAACCAGCAATGTTAAACATACTGAACTCACCATTTGAAAAAGATGAAAGATAAGAATCATTTTCACAATAAATACGGTACCATACTATCCCCACACCAAAGCAGCCATTTCGTTATTTTTAAAAATACATATGAAAATTATTCTGTGAATACTGAAAGCAAATGTTGGTATAAATCTCTGCTTATGCAATAAAATGTATATTTAAAATTACATTACAGATGAAAAATCATACCTCTACCTTTGTTGTATTTTGACATTTCTGTTTGCAATAAAAGCTTTTTAATAGAGGCAGAGCTCTTCATGAATATAGTAAGAATTTTAGTTACTAGGAAATAAGAAAAAAACATTACTTTAATATTGAGCTCTTAACATAAATGAGAGCATAAAATTATTTCAAGGATATCTTTAGATTTTACTAGGAAATATTTGCCATAATACTTTTGAAAAAAATAATAGGAATTTTATAGACATTCATTATATAAAAAACAAAACACCATATATGAAAATCTGAGAGTTTAAATCAGCATGGGAAATTTTGCATGAAAACTAAATAAATATGAATCATCTGTATTTGGGAGTCTCAGTGGTTTCAGGCTTATACTGTCTCTTAGAGAAAAATATTTCAAAATCCATTCCAATCATGTATGTATTAAGGTTTATGACAACATAGCTGTCCCCCAACCCCAGGTACTTTTTGAAATATGAAGGAATTCAATTTCTTAATATATTATATTACTACACATAACGGATTATGATAAATACTTTTCTAATTATAAAAATAGTGCTTACACCAATACAAAAAAATTAGGTTTGGAGAATCCTAGAGTATTAGCTGCATTTTCAAATGCCAATAGGTGAAGGGAAATAATCTGTGGTGGGCAGACTCTAAAATGGCACTCAGTGATCTCTGTCTCCTAGTATTTGAGTCCTTTAATAATTTTCTCCCCTTGAGAGTGGTCAAGACTTTTGACTTGCTTCTGACAAACAGAATATGTCAAAGACAAAAAGATATCACTTCTCCAATTGGGTTACATAAGATTGGGACTTTAGTCTTGCTAGCAATTTATTTCTTTCTCCTCTCTCTCTCTTCCCCCTCTCCCCCACTTTCTTTCACTGGTTTTGACGAGGCAAATTGCCATGTTAGAGACAGGAGGAACTAAACGTGGCCCTCAGCCAACAAGAAAAGGAAGACTACAGTCCAATAACCCATATGGAACTGAAACTTATCAACAACAGGTGAGTTTGGAAGCAGGTCCTTCCAAGTCAAACTTTCAAATAAGACCCTAGTCCTGGTCAACACCTAGTGTGCAGTCTTTGTGAGAGACTCTGAAGCAAAGAATCTGGATAATCTGTGCCTAGACTTCTGACCCATATGTATCCTGATATTCTAAAGATATATATACGTAGTTTTAAGTCACTATCTTTGAAGTAATTGCTATACAGCAATAGATAACTAATACATAATGTTATAATCTTTTTAAGAAACCAATATAATAACATAAAAATTAAATGATGATGAAGTTGTAGGGTTCTCAGTATAAGAATACTGCAAATATAAGAACGGACCATATTTTAACAAGTTACTGAAAAATAGTCGCTAATTTTAAAGTTTCAAAGTCAGAAAGAAGAAATCAAATATATATTCAGGTGAAATTATAAAACCATTAAGGTTTCCTGCACTCTCTCACATTTCCAACATTAATTTTCAAATTTTAAGTAGAACGGTGATAAAGATGAATAATATTGTCAATCTTCTAGTTTTATTTTAGCACCTTGCATTTAAAGCAGACAATTTATCTTTGAGTTGTTGCTACTTCAAATAATTTTTTTAAAGTTTCTACAATTTCACACAGAGATGAATGCTAAGAATGTGTTAAGCTTGCTTTTAGGGAAAAGGATGCCTCAAAATCACAAAACATTTTAAACTTGGTTCTTTGGGGGTAAAAAAGCAGGCATATTTTTCACCAATTTTCTAAATTTTGCATGTTAAATTGGAAGTAAGATTTATGTTAAACTGCTTATTAAAACATATTAAAAATAAACCATATGAGAGAATGGAATCAAAGTGGAGAATTTCCTACCTTGCTCACTTCAACCAATTAAGAACATAATTGGTAGCAAAAGATGAAGACGAAGATTTCAGGTAAAAGAGAACAGAAATTAAAAAAGGAAGAGGGGGAGAAAGGCAACAAGAGACGAGATGGGGAAAAGAGCAAAGGGGATTAACACATTTTGAAAGGGTGAGATGAAAGTGTGAGGAAAAAGTAAAAAATTATAGTTTGAAAATTGAGATGTAGTGTACTAACATGTAATATAGAGTTGATGAAGACATGTTGGAATTCTGAAAATTGTTGATGAACGCACAATTTGGAAATGTCAAATAATAGTTATATTCCATTTCCATTTAAAGGGTAAAGGCTTCAAAATGCATGAAAAATTATAAAGTGAATTTTTAAATGTTTCATAAAATCTTAGCTTTCTGAAACTAAATTAGCTTCTTTTTTTTTTTTTTTTTTTTTTTCAGATTCGAAACTCTATGATATGGTTTGGCTGTGTCCCTACCAAAACCTCATCTTAAATTGTTGTTCCCATAATCCCCACATGTCCTGGGAGAGATCAGGTGGAGATAATTGAATCACAGGGGCGGTTACCCTCATGCTGCTCTCGTGATAGTGAGTTATCACGAGGTCTGATGGTTTTATAAGGGGCTTTTCCCTCTTTTGCTCATTGTTCTCCTTCCTGCTGCCATGTGAAGAAGAATGTGTTTGCTTTCTCATCTGGCATGACTGTAAGTTTCCTGAGGCCTCCCCAGCCATGCTGAACTGTGAGTCAATTAAATCTCTTTCCTTTATAAATCACCCAGTCTCAGGTATGTCTTTATTAGCAGTGTGAGAATAGACTGATATATTCCATTCCATACAACACCAACTAAGTCTCATAACAGGTCTTGTAGATGATACTAAATAAACTTTCTGAAAAATATTTTTCCTAATTCTTTTTTTCTCATTGAATTGTGAAATTGTACACTTTCATCTACAGCAAATATTGGAAAGTTTCTGCATCTGGAATATTTTGAGAGTGAAAAGAACTATCTTATATTGCCATGAATGACATAGCCCTTGATAAATGAGTAGGAAAATGTGAGATATTTAATTTAAAATTGTCTTTAAAGGCAATGTCCATTCTATTATTGACATCATAACATTGAGTGAACATATTCTCATCCAAATTTAGTAAAACTGCACAGTGAATTTTCCAGAGGTATCCTTGTATAACATCAGTCATCTAGTCTCCACAGAAATGACTGAAATTCCTCGACTAGACTAAGCAGCTCCATTGGTTACAGTAAATCCAAACAATTTCCCCCTCCAACTTCACTTTCTACTTTATACTCACATCTACTTTTGTTTATAATCTCAATTTCAGGTCCATGTTTTAAATGTAGACCTACTAAAACAGGACATTTACTCCAAATTTCAATTCCTTCCCTGGTTGTGGCCATGTTTTGAGACACCAGAATGTAAGACATACAGAAACAGAAAATATTGTAGAAGGAAGAATCAACATCTTTTCAACTTATTGTGATATAAATTTGAAAAGCTATGCCATGGAATTCTGATTCAGTTGATGTCCATGGTCTCCTTGTAAGTACCTGAGTATTGAAACCAACTGTCTTGATTTGGGTCTCTGCAGAAGCAAACCCAGAAATAAAAATTTGAGCTCAAGTAGTTTTGGGATATGATCCCAGGACACACCAAGAGGGTGAGAAGTGAAACAAGGAAGATTATCAATAAAGGGTATATTATCATGCAAGTCACCAATGTGAACAACTGAATCTTAATACTTCTTGTTATCCCTAAAAGAAGATGTAGGAAATTAAGGCCACAGTAACCAAAACAGCACGGTACTAGTATCAAAACAGAGATATAGACCAATGGGACAGAACAGAAGCCTCAGAAATAATACCACACATCTACAACCATCTGATCTTTGACAAACCTGACAAAAACAAGAAATGGGGAAAGGATTCCCTATTTAATAAATGGTGCTGGGCAAACTGGCTAGCCATATGTAGAAAGCTGAAACTGGATCCCTTCCTTACACCTTATACAAAAATTAATTCAAGATGGATTAAAGACTTAAATGTTAGATCTGAAACCATAAAAACCCTAGAAGAAAATCTAGGCAATACCGTTCAGGACATAGGCATGGGCAAGGACTTCATGACTACAACACCAAAATCAATGGCAAAAAAAAGCCAAAATAGACAAATGGGATCTAATTAAACTAAAGAGCTTCTGCACAGCAAAAGAAACTACCATCAGAGTGAACAGGCAACCTACAGAATGGGAGGAATTTTTTGCAATCTACCCATCTGACAAAGGGCTAATATCCAGAATCTACAGAGAACGTAAATAAATTTACAAGGAAAAAATCAAACAACCTCATCAAAAAGTGGGCAAAGGATATGAACAGACACTTCTCAAAAGAAGACATTTATGCAGCCCACAGACACATGAAAAAATGCTCATCATCACTGGCCATCAGAGAAACGCAAATCAAAACCACAATGAGATACCATCTCACACCAGTTAGAATGGCGATCATTTAAAAGTCAGGAAACAACAGATGCTGGAGAGGATGTGGAGAAATAGGAACGCTTTTACACTGTTGGTGGGAGTGTAAACTAGTTCAACCATTGTGTGTGGCAATTCCTCAAGGATCTAGAACTAGAAATAGCATTTGACCCAGTGATCCCATTATGGGGTATATACCCAAAGGATTATAAATCATGCTGCTATAAAGACACATGCACATGTATGTTTATTCTGACACTATTCACAATAGCAAAGACTTGAACCAACCCAAATGTCCATCAATGATAGACTGGATTAAAGAAAATGTGGTACATATACACAATGGAATACTATGCAACCATAAAAAAGATGAGTTCATGTCCTTTGTAGGGACATGGATGAAGCTGGAAACCATCATTCTGAGCAAACTGTTACAAGGACCGAAAACCAAATACTGCATGTTCTCACTCATAGGTGGGAATTGAACAATGAGAACACTTGGAAACAGCACAGTGAACATCACACACCAGGGCCTGTCGTGGGGTTGGGGGGTAGGTGAGGGATAGCTTTAGGAGAAATACCTAATGTAAACAATGAGTTAATGGGTGCAGCAAACCAACATGGCACGTGTATACCTATGTAACAAACCTGCACGTTGTGCACATGCACCCTAGAACTTAAAGTGTGTGTGTGTGTGTGTATATATATATATATATATATATGTAGGAAATTAAGCTTGGAGTTATTAGATCTGAATGGCAAGGGGGACAGGGTATTGATGTATCAGCCACTGCTTTACAGGGGCATAACGGCTACATTTCTGCTCTCTCCCAAGAATGAGCAGAGATAGCCCCAAGCAAAGAGAAGCAAGTACAGGAAGTTGGAAATTAAGCAGCATGTATAAAAATGGTAAGTGCTAAAGGGATATGGGTGAGGCACCAAAACTATCTGCTACAACACTTAACATATTTTTTCCTTAAATGATCTCTACAACCTGCATACATTTGGAAAGTATTGTAATGTCAAAATCACTATTTGGTTTCATTAATCGACTAAAAAATCAAGTCAAAGCAATGTGACAGATATTAGTTGGTTATCTTTTCCTAATTCATCTATCTATTCTGTCTATCTGTCTGTTTATCAATCAATCATCTTTCATCCTTACTTTCCTTTGAGGAACTTTGTACCTACTTCTCTACCTTTGTTGTGGTGCAGCTGTAGAGTTTGGTTGAGATTTAGTGACATTTAGCTGTAGAAGTGAGGTGTGGTTTAGCACAGGAATGAGCATGTGACCTAATTCAGGCCAATCAGTTTCAGAGCAATCTTCCCTGGATGCTTTGGGAAAGAAGGTCCCTAAAGAGATGATTTTCATCAAAAGTAAGTTTGCAGATGTGGGTTCTGAAACTGCTTCAGGCCATTTTTGTCACCAAGAGGGAAGTCAGATGAAGCTGTTAGGTCAACACAGAAAAATAGAACCCAGAGAAATGTGAAAAAAAACAAAAACAAACTGGAACCTTGATCATATTTATTGTTTAAATCAGTTTGAGACCAGTTTTCTGTCACTTCCAGCATTAAGAGAACCAATATATGCATTAAGTCAGTTACTTATAGGCATATCAGTTAGGACTAATCCTCCATGACACTTCACAGAAGGTGAAGATTCATGCATTTTTAAAATAATTCATTCTATCATTTTACTTGAGTATCATAAAAATCTTTCAGTTAGTGTTAACAAATAACAGTTTTCTTTCATTTTTTAATACCTATAACCATATTTCATAATGCCATAATGTGAAATAGTGTGAATAATATGTAACAGTTCAAACATTATGTTCTAGAAGAGAGAGATTTTTATTTTGTATTTCTATTTTTTGAACTCCAGAGAGAGATTTTTAAATTTGCAGTTTGAGATTACAGCTTTCCAACAGCTAAAGTGTTTACTATTTTGAGAGAAGGCTTGCGAAAGAAAAGGTTAACCTAGTAGTACCTGCTGTGCCTACGGTGGCAAATGAAGGAAAATCATACAGATGGTGGCATTTGCCTGGGAGTTTGGTGCCAGGGGTGTCCTCTCAAAGGCATACAAAAAGATAGAATGAAATTTCTATCTTTTCTTAAATACATGGATGTGGATTTGTGGGAAAAAAAAATTTGACCCACACTTTAAAAATCATCACCACTGCCACCACCACTACAATCAATCAATTTAATAGTGAACATTCATTAATCCTTTAGTATGTACCACATTCCCCCTTGCAAGGTAAGCAAGGAATTCAGCTTTGTTCTAGACTGCTGTTTAGCAGTCTTAGGTTATTCTACTTCTAACAGTGTAAACCACTTAGAATATAGCTGACACACAGTAAGTTATTAATAAATATTAACTATCATTACCTAACACGCTCAGGAATCTTTAACTCTCCTAAGGAGTGGGAAGGACTACAAAACAGGAATCGGTTAAATTTCTACTTGGACAGTCTAGTGCAGTCTTGGTATAGATATAAAAAGAAATAAAATATTGGCACAAACTAAATGCCTGACACACCTGAGGTAGAAACTAATGAAGGTTGTAAGTGAAATATTGCTGTGGGCTGAGGATAACAGGAGGCCAAGATGGATCTTGTTTGGAGGTGACAAGGCAGGCTCTACGGGATTAGAAAGGAGAAGTCAGATTTAGAGATTAGTGGTTTAAGAGAGAAGGAAAAAAGGCAGACTTTCTAGGTGGACCAGGCAGGGAATGAGAGGCAAGGAAGAAAACAGACAAATGGAAAGAACATTGGGTAGTCTCCTTGTGATGGCAGTCTGAGTGAAAATGACCAGTGGGAGAAAATACCAGAAGATTTCTAGAGTTGAATGACATAGGGGTTGGAAACCCAGGACTACAGGAGAAATTTATCAAGGAACTGTTTCCCTTTCTAAATCCACAGCGTCGCCCACATAGGTACAGACTTGTTTGTCTAGGATTTTGTGACTACTTGGCAATTTGCCTTATCAAAGTGAGTGAAAGAATAGGGAAAAGGGAGAGCAAGACAGGAAGAGAAAAAGAAAGAGGGAGAGTGAGGCTCTTGTCACAATCAACTGGGAATTGCTGAACATTGTGTTGGTGCTTTCATGTCAGAGGTAACATTTACAGAAATGACACATTTTAAAGCCCTGAGGGGAAGGCAGACTAGGATAGAAGCTTATAATGTATTACTGCTTTATAGTTTTTATCAATGTTTGGAAAGTATTTTATTTTATTTACAGCTCTGTAGGAAAACTACTAAAAAATAACGGTAACTAATACTTGCTGGTGTCTTACCATGTGCTGAGCACAGTTTTAAGCTTCTTAAATGTGTTATTAGGTGACTACAAAAGTAAGTGCGGTTTTCACATTCATGGAACTTGCCGTTTCATATTGAAATACAATTCTCAAATAAATGTATTTATGTTATACATCATTTTAATGAGCATTTCTTGCTTTATGTTTTTTGCTAATGACTTATTACTTATTGTTTATTTTATGTTTATTTTAGACTATGGAAATGATGTTAGACAAAAAGCAAATTCGAGCGATTTTCTTATTTGAGTTCAGAATGGATCGTAAGGAAGCAGAGACAACTCACAATGTCAAAAACACATTTGGCCCAGTTACTGCTAACAAATGCACAGTGCAGCGGTGGTTCAAGAAGGTTTTCAAAGGAGATGAGAGTCTTGAAGATGCGGGGCACAGAAGTTGACAATGACCGATTGAACGCAATCATCGAAGCTGATCCTCTTACAACTACATGAGAAGTTGCCGAAGAACTCAATGTCAACCATTTCACAGTCGTTTAGCATTTGAAACAAATTGGAAAGGTCAAAAAACTCGATAAGTGGGTGCCTTATACGCTGAGCGAAAATAAAAAAATGATTGTTTGGAAGTGTATCTTTTCTTACCCTGCGCCAACAACAAACCATTTCTTGATCAGATTGTAACGTGCAACATAAAAGTGGATTTTATATGACAACTGGCGATGCCCAGTTCAGTGGTTGGACTGAGAAGAAGCTCCAAAGCACTTCCCAAAGCCGAACTTGTACCAAAAGAAGGTCATGGTCACTGATCACTGGTCTACTGCTGACCTAACCCACTACAGCTTTCTGAATCCCAGTAAAACCACGACATTTGAGAAGTATGCTCAGTAAATTGATGAGATTCATCAAAAACTGCCATGCCTGCAGCCAGCGTTGGTCAACAGAAAGGGCCCAATTCTTCTCCATGACAATGTCCAACCGCATGTCACACAACCAATTCATTCACAAGTTGAATGAATTGAGCTACGAAGTTTTGCTTCATCTGCCATATTTACCTGACCTCTCACCAACTGACTACCACTTCTTCAAGCATCTTGACAACTTTTTATAGGGATAATGCTTCCACAACTAGCAGGATGCAGAAAATGCTTTCCAAGGGTTCATTGAATCCCAAAGCACGTATTTTTACGCTGCAGGAATAAACACACTTATTTCTTCTTGGCAAAAATGTGTTGATTGTAATACTTTGATTAATAAAGATGAGTTTGAGCCTAGTTATCGTGATTTAAAATTCATGGTCCCAAACTACAATTACTTTTGCACCAACCTAATATATCTTAGTCCATTTTTATAGGGCCATTTTTGTTCCTGTTTCCAGGTGAGAAAATTGAGACCACAGGGAGATGACACAGCTACTAAGGAATTTGTGGAAGGCGATTATTTGGCAGCCCCACAATTAACCACACCTCCTGGAATTCATGTCTTTGTGTAATCTCTTCTCATTTTGATTCTGAACTTGGCCATATGCCTGGCTTTGGCCAGTGGGATATTAGGAAGTGTGATACAAACAGAAGCTTGATAAATCTTTGATGATTGGTGCTTGTTCTTTTGGAAGGCTTCTTCACAGAACTCAACCACCAAGCTGTGGGGAAGCCAAAGGAGACACATGGAGAAGACTGAATGGAAACAAACCGAGGCTCATGGCCAATAGCTTTAGCTGAGTTCCCAGTTGGTAGTCAGCACCAAATGCCAGTCTTGTGAGTGAGGCCATTTTGGACTTTCCAGCTTTCCCAGTGTCTTGGTTGATATCAGGTGAAGCACATGAATATCATAGTCAACTCTCAGAATTATGAGAAATCGTAAAACTATCTTATTTTAAGCCAGTAACTTTTAGGGTGGTTTGTTGCAAAGCATATATAACTGGAACAGAGTGAAATCAAAATTTGAACCAGGCAGAGTAGTAACATGTCGATCTAACTATACAGGATTAAAAAAAACACTCTCAAAGCAAAGCAGAACTTTATTTTTATTTGTTTTTTGAAATAAATATTCTACATTGGCTATACCAGACTATGTGATACACTAGTATGCTATCTTACCTTACTCTGTCTCGCTTCCTGTTTCCTGCTCTTATGTGAATATACAGACAATCCTTTCTGGTGACATTATCTTTTCTCTCAGGAACAAAGAATGACTTTATTACATTTACCGATATCATCACTACCCCTTTCACATTTTAATTAGCACCAAATTGTAGAAAAAAAATTATGCAAATTATCAGTGGAGGCAGTGGCCTCTCTGTCTGTTTCAAGATTAATATGACTCTTACTTGTGGTGAAGAATAAGTCAACGACAAGGTCAGCCTCCATTCCAGAGAAAGATTTTGAAAAACAAAACAAAACAAAACAAAAAGCTTAGGCATTTGGGGAAAGGCTGCTCTTATCGCTGAGACATTTGTTTGGGTAAGAATTTTTCGATAGGTATATCCAGAACTGGAGAACTTCAGTGAGCTCTGCCTTCAAACCAAATCACAGTATCTTCTCTAATAATTATCTAAAAACCACCATTCCCTTGACTTCTGGACTGCGTCAGATCCCCCTGTTTTATGCTCTCTTGTTTTCCTTGTTTGCATCACCAAAATTTGAACTAAGCAATTATTGCTTTGATGGTGGGATTATGTAAAAAGCAACTATTTTTCTCATCCCTGACTTCAAAAAGCTTTATTAAATCATTTATCTTAGCTTACATTTGAAAACTCGGAATGGAGTGGTGGGTATGGGGGCGTGGAGAGGGAGAGAAGTTCTGGATTTATAGTCTAGGTCTTGCATAGGTGGTCCAGCACTTACTGCTGTCTTTGCGCCTGTGCTGGAGAGAATGTGGAGAAAAGGAAAACTTTGTACACTGTTTGTAGGAATATAAATTAGTACAACCACTATAGAGAACAGTTTGGAGGTTCCTCAAAAATCTAAAAATAGAGCTTACCTATGATCCAGCAATCCCACTGCTGAGTATATACCCAAAGAAAGGAAATCAGTATATTGAAGAAATATCTGCATTCCCATGTTTATTACAGCTCTATTCACAATAGCCAAGGTTTGGAAAAAATTTAGGTGTCCATCAACAAATGAATGGATAAAGAAAATGTGGCACATATACACAAATGGAGTACTATTCTGCCATAAAAAAAATTGAGATCCTGTCATTTGCAACAACACCGATGGAAATCGAGGTCATTATCTTAAGCAAAATAAGCCAAGCACAGAAAAAACATCTCATGTTCTCACTTATTTGCAGACTCTAAAAATCAAAACAATGGAACTCATGGAGATAGAGAGTAGAAAGGTGGTTACCAGAGGCTGGGAAGGATAGAGGGGGAGGGGGCAGTGGGATGGTTAATGGGTACAAAAAATAGTTAGAAAAAATGAATAATACCCGGTATTTGATAGCACAACAGGGAGACTATCATCAAAATAATGTAATTGTACATTTAAAAATAAATAAGAGTATAATTGGATTGTTTGTAACACAAAACATCAATGCTGGAGGGGATAGATGCCTCATTCTCCATGATGTCCTATATCAAAACATCTCAAGTACCCCATAAGTATATACACCTACTATGTACCCACAAAATTTTTAAAAATTTTAAAAGGAGAGAATTGGTTGTGGTAGGAGCAGACAGTGTAACTTTCACTTTATAGGTCACTGGACCATGAGGAACCATATCTGGATCTGATAGAGAAGACAGGGCATCATCCACAGACAATGGGCTTTTAGCTGGATGCAGTAAGTCAATGAGATTTGACTGGTCTCTCTTGGGAAGGCAGTGTATGTTCTCTTGATAAGAAAAAGAATGCATAGATATTTGTGGCACCATCATGAAGATTTTTAAATGCAGCATTATATTGAGAATAGTATAGCCACCTTGCTAGCCTGTGTTCCTTTTTAGAGCAGAGACTATGTACCTAGGCTGGACTTAATGTGGGAAAGATACATGTATTTATATTGTTTGACACATTGAAACTTGAGGTATTTTTATTATAGTAGCTCACTCGACAACCCGAGAAATCTAAAAAGACAATGAGAACAGCTGAATTTGTAATGATATAATCCATTTTAATGTTTTTTCCCCTCCAAATGTTAGATCCATAAAGACAAGTGTCTGTCTTGTTCATAACTCTATCCTCATTCCTTAACATAATACCATACTGTCAACACTTAATAAATACTGAACATATACATAAACCAATGTACTCTGTTTTTATCCTCCTAGGATTTTGCACAAAGTATCTTTGAGGATCTTTGTGACCCTCTAGACTACTGGCTTTTGAGAATATTGATACTTTGTTAATATTACATGAGAGTCAGGATTAGTTGATTAGAAACCTGAATACAGAGGAATGCATCTTAATAGAATACCTTACTTGTGAGAGGGGTGAGAAACTTAATAGATTGCAAGGTGTGGTAGATTGCACTGATGACCTCTCTGTATGCACATCTTTTTGCAATGTGACTTTTAAAGTTGCTACCATCAGGAGTTGTAACCTATTTCCCTAATCCTTGAATATGGGCCTGCCTTGTGATTTGCTTTGGTTAAAAGAATGTGTTAGAAATGAGTGAGCCAGTTCCAAGCTTAAGCTCCAAGAAGCCTTGTTTGCTTTTCTATTAGAATCCTGTTTCTTGCATGAGAACAATCCCAAGAGAGCTTGCTGAATGATGAGAGACCATATGGAGCAGAGGTGAGTCATCTTAGCTGAGCTTATCCTAGATAAGCTAGTCCCTAGCTCACCCATTAGCTGACTGAAAATGTATGAGTGAGCCAGAATAACACAGCAGCTCACGGGATCCCATAGACTGTGTGCAATTATAAATGGTGATAATTTTAAGTCAATAAGTTTTAGGGTAATTTGTTACATAACACTATTGCAAATTTTACAATATTGTAGTTATTACATAACTGATATATGGGGAAAGCCAGAAGTGGGAGTGAGGCTTGGTACAGTTAAGAGTTCTTAAATAATACCAGAGTCCTCAATCCTAAAATTACTGATTTTGATTTTGAATGAGTATCTAAAGTCAGGCTCAATTCTTTGCAAAGATGTCTGAAGAGATATTCATGGCAAATCAATGGGGGTAACCACGGAAAAAGTGATTTTAGAAGATCATTATTAGAAGACCTAATAATAGCTAATATTTTTTGGCCACTTACTCCATATCAGCTGTTGCCCAAAGCAGTGAAGGAGGGAAAGAAATACTCTGAAATTGCTAATCAGCTTAAGGAGATTTTGGGCTGAGATGATGGGATTTTCTAAATATACAATCATGTCATCTGCAAAGAGGGACAATTTGACTTCTTCTTTTCCTAACTGAATACCCTTGATTTCTTTCTCTTGCCTGATTGCCCTAGCCAGAACTTCCAACACTATGTTGAATAGGAGTGGTGAGAGAGGGCATCCCTGTCTTGTGCCAGTTTTCAAAGGGAATTTTTCCAGTTTTTGCCCATTCAGCAAAGTCTCAGGATACAAAATCAATGTGCAAAAATCACAAGCATTCGTATACACCAGTAACAGACAAACAGAGAGCCAAATCAGGAATGAACTTCCATTCACAATTGCTTCAAGAGAATAAAATACCTAGGAATCCAACTTACAAGGGATGTAAAGGACCTCTTCAAGGAGAACTACAAACCACTGCTCAGTGAAATAAAAGAGGACACAAACAAATGGAAGAACATACCATGCTCATGGATAGGAAGAATCAATATCGTGAAAATGGCCATACTGCCCAAGGTTATTTATAGATTCAATGCCATCCCCATCAAGCTACCAACGAGTTTCTTCACAGAATTGGAAAAAACTGCTTTAAAGTTCATATGGAACCAAAAAAGAGCCCGCATCTCCAAGACAATCCTAAGTCAAAAGAACAAAGCTGGAGGCATCACACTACCTGACTTCAAACTATACTACAAGGCTACAGTAACCAAAACAGCATGATACTGGTACCAAAACAGAGATATAGACCAATGGAACAGAACAGAGTCCTCAGAAATAATACCACACATCTACAGCCATCTGATCTTTGACAAACCTGAGAGAAACAAGAAATGGGGAAAGGATTCCCTATTTAATAAATGGTGCTGGGAAAATTGGCTAGCCATAAGTAGAAAGCTGAAACTGGACCCTTTCCTTATTCCTTATACGAAAATTAATTCAAGATGGATTAGAGACTTAAATGTTAGACCTAATACCATAAAAACCCTAGAGGAAAACCTAGGTAGTACCATTCAGGACATAGGCATGGGCAAAGACTTCATGTCTAAAACACCAAAAGCAACGGCAGCAAAAGCCAAAATTGACAAATGGGATCCAATTAAACTAAAGAGCTTCTGCACAGCAAAAGAAACTATCATCAGAGTGAACAGGCAACCTACAGAATGGGAGAAAATCTTTGCAATGTACTCATCTGACAAAGGGCTAATATCCAGAACCTACAAAGAACTCAAACAAATTTACAAGAAAAAAACAAACAACCCCATCAAAAAGTGGGCAAAGGATATGAACAGACATTTCTCAAAAGAAGACATTCATACAGCCAACAGACACATGAAAAAATGCTCATCATCACTGGCCATCAGAGAAATGCAAATCAAAACCACAATGAGATACCATGTCACACCAGTTAGAATGGCGATCATTAAAAAGTCAGGAAACAACAGGTGCTGGAGAGGATGTGGAGAAATAGGAACACTTTTACACTGTTGGTGGGATTGTAAACTAGTTCAACCATTATAGAAAACAGTATGGCGATTCCTCAAGGATCTAGAACTAGAAGTACCATATGACCCAGCCATCCCATTACTGGGGGTATACCCAAAGGATTATAAATCATGCTGCTATAAAGACACATGCACACATATGTTTATTGCGGCACTATTCACAATAGCAAAGACTTGGAATCAACCCAAATGTCCATCAGTGACAGACTGGATTAAGAAAATGTGGCACATATACACCATGGAATACTATGCAGCCATAAAAAAGGATGAGTTTATGTCCTTTGTAGGGACATGGATGCAGCTGGAAACCATCATTCTTAGCAAACTATCACAAGAACAGAAAACCAAACACCGCATGTTCTCACTCATAGGTGGGAACTGAACAGAGATCACTTGGACTCGGGAAGGGGAACATCACACACCAGGGCCTATCATGGGGAGGGGGGAGGGGGGAGGGATTGCATTGGGAGTTATACCTGATGTCAATGACGAGTTGATGGGTGCTGACGAGTTGATGGGTGCAGCACAGCAACATGGCACAAGTATACGTATGTAACAAACCTGCACGTTATGCACATGTACCCTAGAACTTAAAGTATAATAATAATAAAAAATTTTAAAAAAAGAAATACTCTGAAATCTCCCCTTCTCCTGCTCTCCAATCTCCTGCCAACGCCTCCCACTGGTTAAATCTATATAGAAGATAGTTGAGAAGAAAGCCTGAGGAATAAGGTGAGTGGAGGTGAGCTTCTTGCAATATACAATATATTGCAGAGAAAGAGGAAGGAAATTGAGTGGATCTGTGGCAAAGTCATACTTGGGTTATGAACCCCATAACAATCTATGTTTCAAAGGTATAAATCATTTGAATGTGTTCATATTTTCTGTCAAAGCTGATATGTATCTTCTGTGGTTGGATGAATGTGCTTCATAAATACCAAGAGAAAAAATCTTTTAGCAAAGGCCTTTCCAGTATCTGAGAATACACTGTATGCATTCCAATGAATGGGATTGGTGGTCAACTCCTACACAGACTCTTGATAGCCACTCTCTACATCCCTACCATTTAAGATGTAGAGCAAAGGGACTAGGGAATCAGCATCTTGAAATTAGTGGGGAATGCAGAACCTCAGGTCCTATGCAAGAGCCATTGAATCAGTAACCTGATTTTAACAAGATCCAAAGGTGATTCTTGTTTCAGTAAGTCATCAATTAATGTTGTTGACAGATTCCTGGAAACTGTGACTTAGGCAAAATGACATGTAATGAAACCAATCTTACCATAGGCTAAATGATAAACAAGAATTAAGTTCCTACTGCATACCTGTGTTCACAAAACATGACCAACCATCTAAATAAAGACCCCAAGCACTTCTAATATTAACCTCAGAAATAAATGTGAGATATACATCCACTTTAGAAAAATTAATAAAAACCAGGAGGAAAATTATTTACCCAGTTTTTGGTGAATCAGTGAGTGATAGTGGTTGTAGTGGCAGTGGCTCATTCAAGGAATAAATGTTTGCAAAGCAAAAACTGCCAGAATTGCCTTCTCTCACCACGAAGTTCAAAAACAAACAATAATCAATATGGCAGCTCACTGAGCAATTTTGTAGAGCATCAATTATTGTCACGCATCTTTATGATTATTGAATACTATATGAATTTTTATTTCACAGTAATTTATATTAATTCAGTCACTCATTTTCCAAGCCACATATTCCAGTTCAGGGACTTGGGAGGCCAGAGCCCATCCTGGCAACTCAGAGCACCAGACAGGAGCCAACCCTGGCAGGGATGCCATTCTATCACAGGGCACAGTCACAGACACATAAACACTCACAGAGGGACAATGTAGACACACCACTTCCCCTAACACGCACAGTTTGGGATGTGTGAGGAAACCAGAGTACTAGAAGGAAACCCACAGAGACATGAGAAAACCCCACATAGACAGTGTCCCCCCAGCTGAGATACAATTCTTTTCCTTGCCAGTATTATAACACAGTGATGTTAAATGAAAAGACATTATTCAAAGACCTGCTGTACATTAAAGTTTGAGAAGTTCTGCTCTACGTGATAGCACACGGACCTTTTCCCCTTACCACTGCTATTAGAATTTTATGGTAACCTACTTTGTAATAGTAACCACAATTTAACTCCTCATAATAAAGTATGATAGTATATATTGTGTCTTTAGTTCCTCACTAGACCCTGGGAGATGAGCAAACATGCTTAATTATGCATCATTGTTGGACAAATGAGGAACTAGAGGCACTAAGAGATTTAAATAAGTGGCCTATAGTTATGAGTTAGTGAGTGGTGAACCTGGGTCTAGACTGTTATGAACTGCAAGTTTAGTGATCTTTCCAGGACTGAGATGAGGCATGGAGAATGAGAACATAGAATGGTGGCACTCGTTATACAAACCATTAGACTATTTGAAGCCACGCTGGGAATTAACCACATGTGAACTGAGAAGCTGGAAAGGAGTATCTTTAAGAAAACTCATACTTCACCCAAAGTAGAAATGATTATTTAATCATACTGCATTCTAGTTTCAGCCTAAAGACTTGAACATGTTAATGTCAACATCTTTCTTTTTTCCTTTTTTTGTTTTGTTTGAGACAGAGTCTCACTCTGTTGCCCAGGCTGGAGTGCAGTGGCATGATCTCCTCTCACTGCAATCTCCGCCTCCTGGGTTCAAATGATTCTCCTGCCTCAGCCTCCCAAGTAGCTGGGATTACAGGCATGTGCCACCATGCCCAGCTAATTTTTGTATTTTTAGTAGAGATGGGGTTTGATCATGTTGGCCAGGCTGCTCTTGAACTCTGACCTCAAGTCGTCTGTCCTCCTTGGCCTCCCAAAGTGCTGGGATTATAGGCATGAGCCACCATGCCTGGCCTCAACATCTTTCTTAATTATTTTAGTAATTAAAATAGATAGTTAGTTTTTGTCTGCTCCCAAACTATAGGAAACCTTACCTATAAGGTGTCTTTTCTATTAATTTTCCTGTTTCGTGTGTTGTCCTTTATTTGTTCCCAATGAATAAGGGCCTGCATATTAATTTTTTCTCTTCCTTAACCAGCATCTCAATGATTCTAACAGAAAAACACACACCACTGATAAAAATAAAACAATAAAGCAACCTCTAGGAGATAATTGCAATGGTCTAAAATTTGTCACAACAGTCATAGCACCAACAGAAGCAATCTTCATGATAGTCATTTATATTGCAATTGAGTTCAGAATGTTCATTCTTTTATAAAAGTTTCAATAAGTCCAAGAATTACTGCCCTATTCGAAACTGTTGATGTCACCCATATCACAGTCAGAATGTGTCACTTTCATAAAAAAATATTTTTAGACTGCATTTGAGGTATAAACATCAGTCACGGGTTGCCTACAGAATGCAACTATCAGAACAAATAGAGTTTTCTTGAAATATCCTTGTGATGACTTTGGTTTCTGGCCCATTTTCTGGTCCATCTCTTTTCCCCCCCACACTTGGCCAACCATGCCAAAGATGGACTATACTTGTCCTGGTGATAACTGCAAATGTTCACAAATTATAAGTGCAACATTCGGCTCAAATGCTTTCATTTCCACAGTAAAACTGATAGATTTTCTCTAGCAACAAACAATGAAATGTTCTCGTCAATGTCTTGTAATTAGTTCTAATATGAGCAAGCCAATTAAAAGGGAGAAAACCCAAATTTCTCCATCAGGCCCTTATCAGCCCTTTTGTTACCCATACAGTGGCCTTGCCCTGAACCATAAGGTGGATAAATGAGGGGAATGCTGATTTTGGCATCCAACTTACTTTCAGATAATCTAGCTCATCCTTCTCAGCTGACACGAGAGAGAAATAACATCAAAGGGTGATAAACTCTTTCTTGCAAACCTGGGGTTCCATGGTTCACTGGCCCCAGGCCTAATCTATCAATCCATTTTCTACACAATAAAAAGTAAGAAACCCATTACAGATCTGTTATAAGCCTTGGCAGGTGGTCTATGGCAAAAATGGAATACATAACCAACCCAGCATTTGGTATCCCTTTTCTATAGTTTGAAGCACTAGGGGTCAGCTGACATGAATATAGTAGTCAGCATTTAGCATTAATTTTTTTTAAGCTACATAAATAAACTCACATCTTGATGTATGAGTACAAAGATTTGACAGAAAAGTTCATTTTTGGTATGATTCTGATCTTTAATAAAAATCACTCTGTTATTTTACTTTTGTATAACATATTCGCTTTGCAGGTGATATAATACATGAAACTGGGTTAGAATTTACAGTATGTGCTCTTAAATATGGCCTTTAATCTTTGTTCCTTATTTAACCTCAGTTTAAGGAGTTGGCATATGAAAACTTCCATTTCATATCATTTCACGATCATTAAATTATTAGAAAGGAAGGAAACTCCCTCTAGTCTCAGGGTTGGTGCTATATAAGTAAAGGTACTGCAGAAACAAAAGGAAAGAAAAAACATTTTATATTAGCAAAATCCCCTTTTATTATGTCATTTCTTCTCCTTTCTAGAATTCATTGCTATAGGTAAACACCTTTGTGCTAATAAAGGAGTTACTTAAAAATGCTACACTGAAGATGCAGAGTTATGAAATGTTCTCCTCCTTTCTCTTTTCATCATCATTTATACCCTTCTTCATTTTAAATCCATCACGAACAGGGAGGGGAGATTGCCGAGAATAGTCGAATTTGTTTTTAGTTGAAAATTAACTTTACTTTTAAATAAAATCTGGGGCACAGCATATTTAAGTGACACATTTACATGCTTGATATACATTGTCAGTATGTATACAGTGGCAATAATAAAGTTTCAATATGGAAATAAGTTGGTGCACAAGTATCAGTGCTTCACAATTTATGCTGGATTTTTGTTATATTTTTTAAAACATTATTATATTGAAATGAACAAATAATCTTGTATTTGGTGAGGTTTCCTAATAGAAAATTATCTGGCTTCAATGTAACCTTCTACAAATGATTTTCCATTACTTTGCCAAAATGGGGGAAACTGATATCAAAAATAAAGGTAGGGGGAAGGGATGGAGAAGCAGTGTGAAAGTTGAATTGCTTTCTGCTTGGATTTCTGGGTTAAAGTCAGGCTAATAGATTGATAAAAATGATGTTCAGAATTAAAAGGTCCTCTGAATTATGTTCATACTTTAAAAGTGAAAATGCTGGTGTTTGAAAACAATGCTGGCTTTGTTGGGTTTCTTAGGCAATGTGAGGAGAAAAATCTATCACTTTCCAACACATTTTAGCTGAAATGCTAGCTGGTCAAAGAAAATGAAAATAATGATATCAGTGGAATGGGAGAGCACTGGCTGAAAACCCTCTGTGCCTTCCATGAGAGCCATTTTGTTGTCTTGCCGCCTCTAACTCTCCTCTCCTTTACCTGCTGCATTCATAATAGTAGCACATAGTTCAGCTTTCTCCCCAAGAGCCATATTTATAACTGTCTGATTAAGAAGGTGAGACTTTTGGAGAATTTGGAGAAGGTGAGAATCAGGGATAATTTTGTGCTTGGTCTTTGCATTCTTCTATTTTAGTATTACTCCTACTGTTTTTAAGCTAACATTTTTTGAGCAATTACAATATGCCAGATACTGTGTTACACATGTTCCATCTACTACCTCATTGAATTTTCACCACAACCTGAATTAGTCTCCTGGCTCATAACACCCATAGCCCTTGTTACAGTTTTTTTGTTATAATGTTGGGTGTGTTGGGTGTCACGGGCAGGCCTCTGATCTTCTCCTGCTCTCCTTTCACTCTAATGCTCCCCCGCCTTTCAGATTATAGGTCTTAAGAACCTCCTATGAGAGGGTCCCACCACATACCCTGGGGAAGGAATGCTGATGTCAGGAAGCTTCCATAAAAAACAAAGAGGACAGAGTCCAGTGAGCTTCCGGGTAGCTGAACACATGGGGGTTCCTAGAGGGTGGTGCACCCAGGGAGGGCATGGAAGCTCCATGCCCCTTTCATTCCCACCCCACAACCATACCTCACCCTATGCATCTCTTCATCTGTGTCTTTTGCAATATCCTCTATCATAAACAGGTGAAAGTGAGTGTTTTCTTGAGTTCTGTGAGCTGCTCTAGCAAATTAATTGAACCCAAAGAGGGGGTCATGGGAACCCCAACTTGAAGCCCATTGGTCAGAAGTTCCAGAGGCCTGGACTTGAGACTGGTGTGTGTGTGGTGGGGGGTGCAGAGGAGGCAGACCTAGGGACTGAGCCCTCAGTCTATGGGATCTGACACTATCTCTGGGTGGATAGTGTCAGAACTGAATTAGAGACACCCAGTTGGGGTCTGCTGTTTGGTGTGTGGGGAAAAAAACAACCATGAATTTGGTCATAGAAGTCATCTTCTGTATTGACGATTGTTACGATTTGAGAGTAGAGAAAAAACACGGTTAGAAAGAGTTTTCCATACACAGTGTAACATTTAAATAATTTGGAAAGTTAAATATTACGTATTCTTATATACTTATTGTCATTAAAGAGTGATTAATTGGGTAATAATGCCAATCAGATTTCTTGGATAGGCTGAAATTCTCAGCTTAACTAAAGTAGTAAGAAGGTAGATGATGATGACAAGGACGATGCTGCTGCTAAGAACAAAAGCAATAATGATAATAATAGTTATTGAGCACTGGGCCAAACCTAGCTCTAAAAGCCTGATGTTTGTTCTCATAACTAGAGTGACCCTCTCTCTATATTTTATCTTCTAAAGTGGAATACTTATGACAATGAAAGAGGGAGCTATTAAAAATTATGATAGGATAACAGGCAAAAACCAGAACTGTCAGAGCAAATTGAGATGTACTCATGACACACAACCTAGTAATAAACCTCATGTCAGTGTGAAATTATAGGAGGCAAAGTCAAGGATGCTTATGTTATAAACTTTAAATTACTACTCCCTTCCCCCAACCCTCAGCCTCCAACTGTTTAGCAACTATAAATTAGAGATATGAATATTTATAATGCCAAGCCCTATAAAATTATGCATGTCCTTTAAATAAGGGAAGGGTGGGAAGCGATTATGATATGCTTAGAACAGAATGTGGCACATAGTAGTCCTTCATTAGATAGCTGTTAAATAAATAATTTAATTACAGTTTTGCTGTGACTATTAACTACATAAAGAAAACATCCAAATAATGGATTTCCAGGAACTTACATAAAGAAAACATCCAAGATCATGGATTTCTAGGAACTATCAGATTATATGCCCAATAAATAGGTGAACACCCCCTTTTTTTTTTTTTGAGACGGAGTCTTGCTTTGTTGCCAGGCTGGAGTGTACTGGCATGATCTTGGCTCACTGCAACCTCCGACTCCCTGGATCAAGCGATTCTCCTGCCTCAGCCTCCCGAGTAGCTGGGATTACAGACATGCGCCACCATGCTCAGCTAATTTTTGTGTTTTTAGTAGAGATGGGGTTTCACCATGTTGGCCAGGATGGTCTCGATCTACTGACCTTGTGATCCACCTGCCTGGGCCTCCCAAAGTGCTGGGATTACAGGCGTGAGCCACCGCACCTGACCTGTTTTCTTATATAATAGCATTTTAGCACACAGATTTATAAAATTGAAAGCTGTGTGAACTGTGTTACAAATACACTTTAAGGGAGAAAATCATGAGCACATAAAAGCTCCAGTGGAACTATCTGGTCCCTGCTATGACTTCCAGCTAGAGAAATGATTTCCTATAATGATTATTATCCTCCCTACTAGATATTTTACAGCATTTTTTCCAGGGTTCCATAAATACCAGTCAATATGGTAACAATGCCAGTGAAGATTCTATTCTTTGGTTGAAAAAAATATCACATCACACACCAGGTCCTATTGTGGGGTGGGGGGATGGGGGAGAGATAGCATTAGGAGATATACCTAATGTAAATGATGAGTTAATGGATACAGCACACCAACACAGCACATATATACATATGTAACAAACCTGCACGTTGTGCACATGTACTCTAGAACTTAAGTATCATTAAAAAAAAAAAGAAAAAGAAAAAAGAAAAAAAAAGAAAAAATATCACATTAAGGACAGGACTGAACGGTAACTATTAGAACAATCTATTAATCATCATCTTGTGATAGGAAATTGATTGGACAAAGTGTCCAATTTTGAGCAAGGAGTGGGAAAGTCAAGCTTTAGCTTTATTTAATTTTCTCCTTTTTGCTATTCACATTTATACTGATGACTAATAATGACTGTTATTACATAGCAAATATGTCTGGAAAAAGACTAAACATTTATTTACCTTATACAAATGAAAATAAATCTAAAGTGTTTACTCCTCAGATACATATTTAGAAGCAACATGATTACAGGTTAATACAAAATGAACCAGATTTCTGGCAATTTAGATACAGCCAACTGTATATTGTGGAAGATAGTTTTGCTAGGAGTTGCACTATATTTTTACTTTCATAATTTTTATTTTGTGATTTTTTGAAAATAATACCTGTACTATTACCAATATTATGAAAATTATTCCCATATTAAAGGTTCGTTATATATGTTATATTTGTAAACCTATCTTTTTCCTAGGTAAAGTGAATAAGATTTTTAAAGATGCACTTAAGTAAAATTCACTTTCCAGCAAAATTTCTTAACTGTTTTCCAAAATGCTTTTTTCTTTATATGCACCATTTTATACTGTCTGGGCAGTAACAAGTTCAAATAGTAATTTACTATTTACATTTAAACAGCATATTTTATTTGTAAATGGTATTTTACGTGTAGATAGTAAGTTACTGTTTACATGTAAAATATGATGAAAACTTAAATTTATTTAACAAAATGAAAATATATTTATTAAAACAGGAATGCATAACATATACTACCTGTAAAATTACTTGACATTAAAAATAGGATTTTAACTAACTCTGAAACAACATAAACATGTTTTGCTATATTACACAATCATAAATGTTCCACAGTAGAGAAGGTTCTAGAAAGTAATTTAAAAACCTAGCATTTAGTTCTCAAAAAGGGCAGAAAGCAAAGCAAAAACTCATATAGTTTTTTTTAAAAGAAAATAAATCCCCATTTTAATATTTAAAGGAGCAATGGAATGAAATGGGAATCCATATTTTTTCTTTTTTTTCTAGGGTATTATCCACATAGAAATCACTTGAGCTTCACCAAAAGGTTAAAACCCCCATTCTTTATTTTGGAATCACTTTTATATTTAAATAGAGAGCTACATGGTCTCAATAACCTTTCTAGGACTCGGTGTTCTAATCTAGAAGATGTGAAAATAATTTAGTTTCATGAGGCTCCTTCTACCTAAATAATCCTCAGCCTGCAAAATGAATGTTCCATCTTTTCACCTTTTAAATTAAGGAAGGATACAATATGATTCAAAAATAAAGAATGACAAAGTATATTTTGGTTTTAAATAAATGGGTAGTTAAAAAAATACTCACATATAACATGTATAAGAGCAATAAAGAATGAGGAAAGGGGACACAAAATAAAAAGACATGAAAGGAAATGAAACTGGGATTAAAGGGGTCAGGGAAGGAGAGTAGAAGAGAATGTGTTACATAAACCACCGGGGCAGAAAAATAGTGGCAAATATGCATATAGAAAAGTAGATTCATGGCCAGGTGCGGTGGCTCACACTGGCAATACCAGCAATTTGGGAGGCCGAGGTGGGCGGATCACCTGAGGCCGGGAGTTCAAGACCAGCCTGATCAACACAGTGAAACCCTGTCTCTAATTAAAATACAAAAATTAGCCGGGCGTGGTGGTGCATGCCTGTAATCCCAGCTACTTGGGAGGCTGAGGCAGGAGAATTGCTTGAACCTGGCAGGCAGAGGTTGTAGTGAGTTGAGATCGCACCATTGCACTCCAGCCTGGGCGACAGAGCAAAACTCTGTCTCAAAAAAAAAAAAAAAAGAAATAAAGAAAGAAAGAAAAAAAAAGTAGATTCATAATAAATACAGTAAGGTGTCAATTCATAGATGAAAATTAGCATAACAGTGAGAAACATAGAGGAAGAGAGCGATGATGATGGCAAGAGAGCCTCCTACACCCACATGCATGTTCAGAGAAAATACAAAGAAATATGAAGAGGGATAAATATTAAAAACACCTGAGTCAGAAGTGTGTATAAAGATCATAGAATGAGATGCTCAGAGAGAGAAACACAGAGGCTAGCTTTAATAACATCCCCACTTTGTGGCTCTTATGGGTATTATTGTTAAAGACTGTAAAAGGTCAAGTTATGTATTAGACAAGAACGAGGATATCATTTCATGAGCCTTCATTGCATGAAGGCACTCATAAATTTATGCTAATGGCTATATTCAGTTTAAAGCAACCCTTTCCATATCCGCTTAAAGAGAAGCTACCCAGGCCAAGGCAGGGTAACACGCTTTTGCAATGAACTCATTATACGGTCCACCACTCCCTTAAAGAAATAGCTATATTATCTTCACCCGCTGTTTTCTCTCTTCAGCAATGAAACATAAAGGTACAGGCCAGGTGCAGTGGCTCACGCCTGTAATCCCAGCACTTTGGGAGGCTGAGGTGGGCGGATCATGAGGTCAGGAGTTCGAGATCAACCTGGCCAACATGGTGAAACTCCATCTCTACTAAAAATACAAATTAGTCGGGTGTGATGGCGTGCGCCTGTTGTCCCAGCCACTCGAGAGGCTGAGGCAGAAGAATCGCTTGAACCCAGGAGGTGGAGGTTGCAGTGAGCCGAGATTGTGCCACTGCACTGCAGCCTGGGTAACAAAGTGAGACTCCGTCTCAAAAAATAAAATAAAGGTACAAAAGTAAGTGGTCAGTTGGCTCAATATGCAGAATGCAGCATATTAGTTAGCTGTGCAGAAAGCACCTGCCAACTGATTATGATATTAGGATATATCTGGAGATACTATGTACTAAGGAATTGACATATTCATGTCCCAGTAACTATGACCCACTAGTTCTAATTATATCACCCACTCTAAGCTTTGGATGAAGGATAGGACTCGAGAACACAGGGAGGGGGTCCGCTTTATTTCTACCCTCCTGTAATAAGTAAGAGCTTGAGATTTAATGAAGATCAAAATGGTCTGCCAGTGTTATAAGGCACTTTTTTAACTTTAAAAAAAACTTGTGTTATTTACCTAAATCTGGTACTGATCATTTCCTTTGTATCCCTAAATCTAAACAGGGATACAGGGGCATATGGATGGAGAAAAGATGATTAAATAATTTTAATATGACTAATGAATAAAATTCCAAATCCTGTGGCATTCAATGGCAAAGACATTGCATTAAAATTATAATTTTGACGTAAGGAACAGATATTATGGATGCTGTAGTAACATAAATATATACATGATGGTGTTCGTAACCTCAGTTTTAATTTTCTATCATAAAAATTTGACTTTTTATTTTGTTTCAGAACACACAAAACCTTCACTCTTTCACAATCCACAAACCTGCTATTGTATATTTTAGATAGTTATCTCATAATTCCTACAATTATAATTTTTTTTGTTTGCCATAAGATGTACTGAGATATTGTAGGACATTTTGGGTATCCTGCCTCCTTGTTCTCTTTTTATGAGGGATGATTTCATTTGCATTGTTATGTAGATGTAAAATTTAATTGCTGGGACACCACCTTCCCTCCATACATAAAAGTCTATATCTTTACACAGATGTTTTGCAATCATTAAAGGTAGAAACCAAGAAGGTTTTTTTTTTTTCCCCCCAAATAACTACCTGCTTGAATTACAGAGACTTAAGCACACATTATGGTTTTAATGTCATAAAATTGGTACTTATTTTAGTTCCTAAATATTTTATCAGTCATGTAAATGATCTGTTATTAGAATGTCAGCATCATCAATTTAAAAAGTATAATAAATAACCTGACACAATTCGAGATGTTCACAAATTAGATGACTCAGTATTGTAAAGATGCTAATTGAGCTCCAGATTCACAAAATTTCAATCAATATCCTGGCAGGCTTTATGTAAAAATAGACAACATGGTTCTAAAATTTATTCAAAGAAACAAAAGTAGCCAAGGCAATCTTGAATAGGAAGAACAAAGTTGGATGGTTTACACAACCAGATCCAAAATGTGTAAATAAAATGATTGCATACATACATACAATGGAATATTATTCAGTCATAAAAAGGAGTGAAATTCTGACACATGCTACAACATAGATGAACCTTGAAAATATTATGCTGAGTGAAGTAAGGCAGACACAAAGTGGCAAATATACAATTCCAATTATGTAAAAGATCTAGAATAGCCAAATTCATAGAAACAGAAAGTAGTCCAGAGGCTACTAGTGGATGGGAAGACAGAGAAAGGGGAACTATTGCTTAATGGTTACAGACTGTCTGGTTGGAGTAATAAAAATTTTGGAGACTGAGCGTAGTGGCTCACACCTCTAATCCCAACACTTTGGGAGTCCAAGGTGGGCGGATCACCTGAGGTTAGGAGTTTGAGACCAGTCTGGCCAACATGGCAAAAACCCATCTCTAGTAAAAAGACAAAAAGTTAGCTGGGCATGGTGGCAGGCGCCTGTAATCCCAGCTACTTAGGAGGCTGAGGCAGGAGAATCACTTGAACTTGGGAGGTGAGGTTGCAGTGAGCCGAGATCGCACCACTGCACTTCAGCCTAAGCTACACAGCGAGACTCTATCTCCAAAAAAGAAAAAAAAAAAAAATTGGGGGGCGGGATAAATTGTGGTGATGGTTGTAATAAATGCCACTGAATTGTACACACAAAATGACTAAAATGACAATTTTTTATGTTATATATTTTATCACAGCTTAAAAAAGTAATATCCCAATACCATTGAATTGTCCACTTAAAATGAGTTAAATGGTACGTGAATTATAGCTCAGTAGAATTGTTTTTAAAAAAAGATTGTAATTAAGCCAGTGAAGTACTGTTATAGTACAGAGTTAATCAAATGGAAGAGGATATAGAATCTAGACGCAGATTCATACATACAAGTTCTCTTGATTTATAACAAAGATGCCATGACAATACAGTGAGGAAATGATTATCTTTGAATAAATAGTGCTGGATCAATTGATGTTGCTTTTTATTATAAATTCATATGCACCACTTGCTTTATATAAAATAAATATGCATTAATTTAATAAATAGTATTAATATTAGATTTATATAGTATTCAAGGTGGAAAGATGAAAACTCACGAGTTAATAAGTAGGTAAGTAAATAAACTTGTGGAGAACGTTAGTGTACATTAATTATTAAATCTATAATCTAGGTGTGAATAATTAATTTTGATTTATGATACTTGTTTAACTAGAACCAGACCACGTCCTTTTAGATTCAATACTGTCAGTATATACCTGGCCACTGAATTAAATACTTCATCATTTCTTCAGTCTAATTCTTCAGAATAATTTAGGCAAAAAAATTGTAGTATAAATTATGGCATTTGGTCACTAATGTAAAGCCATTCACCATCATCATTTTTTCTAGCCACAACAAAGCATACAGCCAAGGCAAACGGTCAGGTTGAAAAACAAAACAAAACAGCAATCCACATACCAGCCTCCTCCCCCACCAATGAAGCACCCAGGAGACAAAATACATACAAATACTTGCAACATTTAACACATGTGACAGAAGAGATGGTTAATGTCTAACCTTTATCCACTGGAGATTTGTCCGCTTGAGCTTATTTTCAAGTTTATCTTGCTCTTCTGGGCTTATGGGAGCACTTACAAGCACGGGTCCTCCAGTTTCATTTAATTGTTTTAGAATTCCCTGGCGCAGGGGCAACTCTTCCACCAGTAACTGAAACAGACATTGCAACAACGTTTAAAATGAATTACAGCACAATTCCAACTACCTTGTCTTCGCTTCTATTGATTAGTCTATCAAAATGAAGCGACTTGACTGAGGGCCCAGTGGTACCTCAAATACCAACAGTTTTCTATTTGAGCACAGAGCTGATTGACTGAAACACTCACTCCCCAGTAGATAAATCTTTGCAGGAAAGAAATGATTATTTTATCCCTCATAATTTTTTAAGAGAAAAATGTGAGATGGTAAAGCAACACTCCAAATAAAGTTAGTGTCTGAAAACATGTCTCTATCAGAAATAGAACAATGTGAATAAATTCATCAACCTCTTGGGTATCATAGCATGCCATAGCATACCGTAGCTTGCCACTGAGAAACTGCATTATCATCTTAAGAGGTAACTGACATTGAGAATGTTTACTCTCAATATACACAGTGCCAGGCACTGTGCTAACTTTTTCATGTTTAGTATCTTAGTTTATCTTCATATTATAATACTTATATCAGGTAGATCCTATTATCTTCATTTTATATGGAAGGAAACTGAGACAAAGAGGTTAAATACCAGCTCCCAGGACACAAATCTAGCAAGCAACAAAGCTGTGGTTCAAATTTGGGTAGTTTCATTCCAGAATCCTCATTTTTCACTCCATATCCCTAAATTTCTCTTACTCATTCACCATCATATAGTGTATACTCTTTCCCAAGACCTCCAAAACCACCATGATGTTAACAACCGTGTTTTATTCATTTTTGTCATCTAGAGTTACAGTGTCTGCTACAGTACCCATTAGCCATACGACACTATCAACATTTAAGTTAATCAAAATTCGCTAAAATAAAATCTCAAGTTCCTCAGTCACACTACCAACTCTCCAGGCATTCAAAAGGTACAAATAACTAGTTGTTACAAAAATGGATAATGCAGAATATTTTCATCACCACAGAAGTTCTATTTGACAGCACTGATCTAGATTCTTTTTTTTTTTTTTTTGAGACGGAGTCTCACTCTGTCGCCCAGGCTGGAGTGCAGTGGCGCGATCTTGGCTCACCGCAAGCTCCGCCTCCTGGGTTCAACAATTCTCCTGCCTCAGCCTGCCTAGTAGCTGGGACTACAGGCGCCTGCCACCTCACCCGGCTAGTTTTTTTTGTTTTTTTTTTTTTTGTTTTTTGTATTTTTTTTTAGTAGAGACGGGGTTTCACCATGTTAGCCAGGATGGTCTCGATCTCCTGACCTCGTGATCCGCCCGTCTCGGCCTCCCAAAGTGCTGGGATTACAGGCTTGAGCCACCGCGCCCGGCCTGATCTAGATTCTTTCAGGAGAAAAATAGAATCATATATATTAATTATATAAGAAAATGCCACTAAATAATGTCTCAAATGAATTATCAATTATATTACTATATATGACACAGTACATTTAGGAAAGATAAATTTCCAAGAATAGACTGAGTTCATTGTTCTAGGGTATAACCATCTTCAAATGATTCCCATTCTTTTCTATTTTTGAATCTCAAATACCTAGTAAAACATCTGATGTATAGTCAGTGCTCCATATTTGTTTATTGAATTACACCATATTTTATTTTTATACTTTATTTCTTGTTCAGGTGTAAATTTCTTGTTTCACAGAAATAAATGTTTGACATTGGACTCTGATTTACATGTATAAGGCAACTGAATCATTGATAAAGGAGCAATTTCATTTCCCTTTGATTATGTGACCTTGTAAAATGAGGATAATAGCAACCATTGTCAAAATTTGATATGAAGATTAAATAAAATAGTGGCTGTACATGTATCTAATACTTGGCACATAATAGGGAATGATTAAATATTAATTTCTCTTCCCCTTTCACCTTCTGTTTGACAATTAAAATGAAATAGATCCAAAAGAGTTGCTTTCCTAAAACTAAAACCATGAAAGTTAATCCAACAGCACAATCAGAGCATGTCAGTCAGCCAAGGGAAGTAATCCGTAATAAGCAGACATCACAGTAGGAAGGCATGAAAAGCCACTGGAAGAAGCTGGATGTGTATTCAACCAAATGGAATGTGAACCAACACCACGTCCTACACCTCCAGACAAACAAGCTAAAACAAAACATTGCTTTGGGGGGATATAATGCCTTTAATTAGAGGCTGAAGTAGTGATATTGATTTGGCAATCCAGATCTTCCCTAAGAAAATGGATTCTTCTTTTTAAAGTCTCTTCTCAAATCTCCAAGTAGGTAACCAGGACAGATTTAAAAAGTGATTCCCATTTAGATTTAGATTTTATGATTCCACAATCTGGTCTTTAGTTTTTAAAATTATTTGAACGGCCGGGCGCAGTGGCTCAAGCCTGTAATCCCAGCACTTTGGGAGGCCGAGATGGGCGGATCACGAGGTCAGGAGATCGAGACCATCCTGGCTAACACGGTGAAACCCTGTCTCTACTAAAAAATACAAAAAATTAGCCGGGCGAGGTGGCGGGCGCCTGTAGTCCCAGCTACTCGGGAGGCTGAGGCAGGAGAATGGCGTGAACCTGGGAAGGGGAGCTTGCAGTGAGCCGAGATCTGGCCACTGCACCACTCCAGCCTGGGTGACAGAGCAAGACTGCGTCTCAAAAAAAAAAAAAAAAAAAAAAAAAAAATTTAAGTTTTGAAGTTCTCAAATAAATCTAAAATTATTTTCAAATTAGTTTTTAAGATAAAAACTGTGATTTATATACATAGATTATATACATCTATATGTATACATGCAATATGTGTGTGTATACATAAATACACACACACACACATATATATGTTCTTATGTGCACTGGTTGAGAACTGCAGGGTTAAGAAAAAATAAAGTTGCCACAAAAACACTTTAGCAAGGAATTATAAATAACCTAATGGGCAGGAAACCAATGATTAAATTAAAAAAATAGATTCATATACTTCTTTATAAAAGTGGGCCCTGGGGGATTTGAGAAAATAAAATTACCTTGACTTGCTCAAGCTTTTCTTTTAGTTGCTGCTCATTTCCAGGTTCAAGCGGGATACTAGCAATGTTATCTGCTTCCTCCAACCATAAAACAAATTCATTTAAATCTCTTTGAAATTCTGACAAGATATTCTTTTGTTCTTCTACCCTGGAGAAAGAAGAATAAAATTGTTATAAACAACATATTTCTCAAACTATTTTTTAATGCAAACTGGAAAACAAACATGGCAAACAATTTGAAAATAAGCAATTTAAAAGCTGTTCACAATATATAATTTAAGAAAATTCATTCACTTTGAACAAAGCAATTTCAATATTTCAAGAATCTCTAAATGATAAGAGATTAAAATTGGTCAAGAAAAATTCTGATTCAAAAATTCCTGGCCGGGTGCAGTGACTCATGCCTGTAATCCTAGCACTTTGGGAGGCCGATGTGGGCGGATCACTTGAGGTCAGGAGTTTGCGACCAGCCTGGCAAACATGGTGAAACCCCGTCTGTACTAAAAATACAAAAATTAGCCAGGCTTGGTGGCAGGCGCCTGTAATCCCAGCTACTGCAGAGGCTGAGGCAGGAGAATCACTTGAACATGGAAGGCAGAGGCTGCAATAAGCCAAGATCGCACCACTGCACTCCAGCCTGGGCAACAGAGAAAGTCCCCATCTCAAATACATACATATATACATACATACACACATAAAAATGAATAAAATAAAAATTCTAACAACATTATGTTATGATATCAGAGCAAGGTTTCTCAACTTTAGCATTACTAACATTTAAGTTTGGATAATTCTTTGCTGTGAGGGGCTATCCTGTGCATTGTAGGGTATTCAGCAGTATCCCTGGCCTGTTGTACACATTGGATACCAGTAGTAACACCTCGCCCCTGAACTGTGACAACCAAAAATGTTTCAAGGCATTGCCAAATATACTGGGGGGTTGGGGGTGGGGACAAAATTGTCCCTGGTTGAGAACCAACTAAAGTAAGTATATAACCTAAAGTTGCAAGTTTAAAAATGTTTAATTAAAGTACACTTATGGAAAATTACAGGACAAAAGTATAAACAAAGATTTTGTTTTGCTTAAGTAGCATCCATTTTATCTGCTCCTAATTCTGTGGGTCAAGGATTTGGATAGGGTTCAGTTGAGCAGTTCTGCTCTATGTGGCTTCAGCTTGGTTTAAAATAAAATCACTAAATTATTACATGCTGAACTGTTTTCCAAATTATGATTCACAACCTTATTTGAGGAAAGAGAAAAACTGATTTTAAATACTTAACATATGTTGTACTCGTGGAAGTTTTAATTATGAAAATGCATATACTCTGTGCTAATTAGCCATAAATTTATTCTTATATATTCGATTGTAAGACAGCTGAACACAATTGTTTGTGCTTAAAATAATTGAAAATTTTTTGTTCTATTGTCTTTTGGGAACTATGTATATCTTCCATGGAAGCTTTTAATTGAAGTATAATATACGTACAGGACGCTGCACAATTTAACTGTATAGCTCAATAGTCTTTTAAAAATGGAACACACTGTACAATCAGAGAAGGAAATAGAATATTATCAGAATCTCAGAAATCTCCTCTTACCCCTTCGCAGTCACTACCTCCAAGTATAACCAGTACCCTGTCAACTTTGATTATTTGGCCTGTACTGAATATTATGAAAATGGAATTATATGGCTTATACTCCTTTGTGTCTTGCCTTTTTCATTCAAGATTATGTTTACAACAAACCTGCACGTTGTGCACATGTACCCTAGAACTTAGAGTATAATAATAAAAAAAAACAAAAAAACCCCCACAACATTATGTTTACAATAATCCATGTTGCATATAATTTTAGTTTGTTCATTAACCTGGCTGTATAGCATTTCATTGTGTTAATATAGTACTTTAGATGGACATCTGTGATAATTCAGTTTTTTGAATGATTAGGTATTTTTTTTTTTTTGCTTCAAATTAACAAATGTGTATTGGGAGCTTACTATCTTCCAAGAACTCTATTGGGCATTAGGATTAAAGATGTATATGTTATATACCAAGATTA
Source organism: Theropithecus gelada (assembly GCF_003255815.1). Taxonomy (NCBI): domain Eukaryota; kingdom Metazoa; phylum Chordata; class Mammalia; order Primates; family Cercopithecidae; genus Theropithecus; species Theropithecus gelada. The sequence continues at coordinate 53,895,176 of NC_037689.1, forward strand.
TATACCTTGTCTTGAGGATTTCATAGTCAATGAGAAGAAACAAGCATGTAAGCCAAGGATTATGATTAAGTATTGTAGGAGGAGAAGTTATTTCTGGGGCAGTGCTTGGGACACATCCCAGAGAAGATAAGGATCTGAGTCTTGAAGCATGAAGATAGATCAGCATGTTGCAGGAATAAGACACAGCCTGTTCAAAGACTGGGCCTTGAGAGAACTACAGTTACAATCATTCTGTAAATCGGAATCTGGTTATTGGACTTATGCTTGCATATATTCAGTTTTCCTATATGATAAGAGCCTGTTCAAAGTCTGTTCTGGGACATGTAAAGTTACATTCTCCCCTCTGTCTATTTCCTTTAAATTCATTTATACATTTATTCACTTATTTTACAAATATTTATGATGTATTGTTTTTAACTTTTGTAGGGACATAGTAAGTGTATGTATTTGTAGGGTACATGAGATATTTTGATACAGGCATGCAATGTGAAATAAGCACATCCATTGTTCATCCCTGGGACACTGGGACCAGAGTCTGTTTTTAACCTATCCTGAATATAACATCTGATCTAGAAGTACTTCTACCTTATCTGGCTGGGAAGATGAATACTATTTACTTCAGCTGAGAGTATATTTTGTTGTCTCATATATTTTGGGGAAACTGCTAGTTTAAAAAATCAAGAGATCTGGAGCTCAGGGGAGAGACGAAAGCTGGAAATAAGGACTTTAGTCATTAGCAATCAGTTGGCGGAGAAAACATAGTAAACTAACTTTTGAACTAATAATTAACATTTCATGTTTGCTATTTTCTGAGTCCATTCTTTCTTCATTTTATGAATTTTAATCATTGACAATTCTCTCTTATTTAAATTGAAAAATAGGAAAAGTCAATTTCACAGCCTTTTGTTGATTTCTTATGTATGGTTAATCTTATGGTTCTTCCTCTTCTTCTACTCTAAGTGCTTAGGCATGGAAAGCCAAAGGAATGCTTAGAATGCTCTTCTGGCTTCTCCAAAAGCTACACAGACCTGTGAAGGAGGTCTGCAGATTCCAAACATTCAGTGAAGTGAGAGGATGCTCTTTCCTTCTTTGGAGTCTATATACTTACTCTCAGTGATTCTCTCAACGTCTCTACTTTTGACTTCAGAGAGATGAAGGAGAAGGAGCTGTCCCTTACCAAAAACACTGCACTCCCGCAAAGCTTACTATCCCTTCCAATCTGAGTCTTTTTAACCTTGCCTGGGACACGGAGTACAGAGGAGGTTGGAAATTGCTTGGAATACAGATAATACCACTGTTGCTTTAGAGTAAACCCTATGGGGAAGTGGCTGGTCTCGATTGCTGGCAGCTTGTTTTAGAACGTGGAATAGCGCCATTTCCCCTCAGATTCTGACCTTAGAATCAATTGTGGAAGAAGAAAACTTCTAGTATAGGTATCCTTTATTTGTTTAAATGTTCCAAGCTGATTTAATTCATTGGGTCTAGATTTTGAGGGTCTATCTCATCTTTTTCTCTCTCTCTTTCTACTCTGCAAATCATTGCCTCCATTACTATTTGACTCCAGATGATTTTGCATAGTGTTCTGAATACTTTTAGTTAAGTAAAATCTTGCTAAAATCTGATTACATTTGAAAAACCTAGACACATTGGCAAAGCTTTTAAACATTTTCAACTTTCATCTAGAAACAGACAATTTCAAGGAGAAGAAAACCCCAACCCCCCCAAACAAACAAAAATTTAAGGAGCAGGGAAAAGTAATATCAAAACAAAAAAATAATAATAACCCTCAAGTTTAGAAAATTCTAAATCAAACACTCCCCTCTTTTCAAATATGTCTCAAATTATTTACTTGCATATTTTTTCTGTCAAGAATATCCAGCAAAGAGGAGAGATGTGCTCATTCATTATAGTTGAGATTTATATGTATTACTGGGTTCAAACTCTACAAACATTGTATGCTTATTTTCTTCATTTATTATTTGACTATATCTCTGTAGGTCATTAATTACTCTTTAAAAACTAGATTTTTTAAAGATCCTAGTAATAAGATATATAGGGGTACCCTATATTTCACCATATTGTATTATTAGGAATTTTGTTTGCTTTCATTTTTTATTATAATGAATAACCCTACAATAAACACATTTGTTTATACATTTTGAATCACATATCTGCTGGAGTAAGAAGGAAAAGTTAACAATGGGAATCCTAAGAATCCAGACACACATTGTTGAATTTTTGTCAAGGTTGGTACTCAGAACACTCATAAACTCCCACGAACAGTTAGAAAATACTTGTCTCACTACACTTTACCACTATTGAGCATTATAATTTATATACCTGATAAAACAAATAAAAAGCTTGTCATAGATACTTTAAGCATTCTATTAATAGGAAAGTTGGAAACGTTGTTTGTCATTTATTTAGTTTCTACTGTCAATTATCTGCAATGTCTGTTGCCCATTTTTCCTGTGTTTTCTTAAGAGCTTTTTTCACATTATCTGAAACATAGATTGAGAATGTTTCCAGCTTCCTTTTTGCCTTTTAGTAGTTTTTTTCTAAATAAAATTTAACAGTTTATTTCTTTGATGTTATGTTCATTGATAGTATCCTTAAAATTGTGGCCATTTTACCATTGATCAGATATTCTCACTTATTCTTGATCCTTACTCTTTCATTTGTTAAAAAAGAACACCCAAATATTTAATCCATCTTAAGTTTATATAGTGTTGTTTCTAACCTTCAAGAGTTTTTCAGAAATGGATATTTTTTTCCCCAGCACCATCTCTTCTGAATTGATTTATGGTGCTTTCTTCATTATATTTTAAGTTTCTGCTTGTTGACCTACTGTAGATGTTTGTGACAGTAATACACTATGTCAATTATTGCAGCTTTAAAATGTTTAATTTCTGGTAGGGTAACCCGCTCTCCTACTTTAGTTACTCTAACTCATGTAATGTATCATTCAGTCAAATTATAAAATAATTCTCACTGAAAATTTTTAAATGGATTGCATTATAAGTTAATTTGTGAAGAATTACTGTCTTTCCAATATAATTCTGCTAAATTTTCTATATTTACAATGTTTTTGAACACAGAATATCTGGGACTCAATGGTGTGCTATAAATAATCAAGTATATTTTCTAATTAACCTTTAGCATCAATTTGAAAGACAGCATCTTGCATGCGATTTTATGCATATTAACCATATACTAATTTAGAAAACTCTTAAGAACGCTCAGAATAAATCATCACTTAAACAGTAAAAGAGGCCGGGCGCGGTGGCTCAAGCTTGTAATCCCAGCACTTTGGGAGGCCGAGACGGGCGGATCACGAGGTCGGGAGTTCGAGACCATCCTGGCTAACACGGTGAAACCCCGTCTCTACTAAAAAATACAAAAAACTAGCCGGGCGCGGTGGCGGGCTCCTGTAGTCCCAGCTACTCCGGAGGCTGGGGCAGGAGAATGGCGTAAACCCAGGAGGCGGAGCTTGCAGTGAGCTGAGATCCGGCCACAGCACTCCAGCCTGGGCGACAGAGCCAGACTCCGTCTCAAAAAAAAAAAAAAAAAAAAAAAAAAAACAGTAAAAGCTTTGGCTAAGCTTTTTGCATCTTTCTTTTTACACAATATTTGTGGAAAACTTTTTTTTCCAGTGATTTAATTTCTTTAAAAATACAGCATCTTTTAAATATGAAAACATTTGGTAGTCATTTCTTATCTAGATTTGTTTTTTTATACCTTGAAATATAAAAAAGATGGTGACAAAATCCCATTGGGACCTTGTTATAATCTGCTTTTCCGAGCGCATGTGTTTTCTGAAATTTCAAAAGCCTCGATTTGAAGTTTTAAAAGCTGCAATTTGAATTTATGTATTCAGATGATTGCAGAAAAGCAAAGAAACACAGTTAGCATTTCCAGGCTTGTCTCTTGACAGAACAGTTTAAACGTGCTTTATATTGGCATTCATCACATGAAGTGTTATTTCTTTGTTTACCTACTTGCTTAATGCTTATGGTAGGATTTATTCAGACAAGTGGTAGTAATAATAATGAATGGGATATTTAACATTACCCATCTGCAAATAAGTGCTAAATATTTTACTTTTAGAAGCATTTCAATACATTTAGACATTTAGCTTTTTTTTTTTTTTTTTTTTTTTTTTTAAAAGATTTTAAATTTTTTTAAATTTTTTTTTTTTTTTTTTTTTTTTTTTTTTTAAAGAATGGCTTCTGTTTGAAATATTGGCTCTGTTACTATTTACATTACAAATGTTCCTAATGAAATTAAAGGAAGCACATATTATGATGGTGAGAGATTTGCATAATCAGAAAGGAAGTGCTACTCATGTGTTGCTAAATTCAATGAATTTAACATTCACTCTTAATGAACATTTTCTGTAGGGCTACTCTTACGGTAAGATGAATAGACTGCCAAATCACATGGCATGAGTTTGGTGGGGGATCTAACAAGTGTTTCAGGCAAAGTGCTAGTTTCACAGTTGAATCTCTTTTAATATTCCATACATCCTTTGGATTGCCTTTTATATGCTTTCAGTGGAGAAACTGAAGTTCCAGAGACTGATACACCATATATCCAAAGGTGACTATCCCATTTTCCAAATGAGAAGTCCCTCTCTCCAAGTTTTTTGATCACCTTTAACATAGAAACTTTAGGAAATGGAGATATAATTATCACCTGTTTACATATAATGCTTAATTCATTACTTTGCTTGTGTGTACTACTTTAAAATTATACAGTACAAAATATTACATCATTCTATCACATTTCTTCATTCATATTTCATGCAACAATTTTGTTCAAATTCTTCACTGGCACCTTCAACATTGAAATTTGCATCCTCATGGATGCATTTGGTGTTGCCTAACTCAGTTTCCCAGAGGGTATCATCTTTACTTACATCCATGTGGCCTGAGGTACAGTACTGCTGAATTTAGAAGTAATGTTTCACTAGGAATTTTATTCCAAGCCACAAGTACACATTTATATAACAGAATACAGTTTTATGTTATGTAAAGACAGCTTTATCTTTTTCCTGTGCCATATGTCCATGAGCTACACCATGTAACCACTTAATGAGTTACTTTTAACAGTATTCTTTCCATAGCTTGTTTACAATGGCATCCAACTCTTGCAATTGTGATGTCATACCACCAAGGTCAATACCTAAACTGTGTTAAGTTTATTTTCTCCCACTGTTTTTTTTCCCCTCCTCTATCAGGTTACTTCTACAAGCCTCCAAAATAAGCATAAATTGAGAATAAGTCAAGGCAATACATCTTTCCCAGACAATACTTTGTTGTTTTGATTGAAGTAAAATAAATGACCATCTTGTAATTTGAGAAACTTTAGAAGGATTCAAGCATAAGTTTACTCTTTCCAAGGGAAAACCAAAACAAAACATTCATTTGTAGGAACACCTAGTAACCTTCTCAGGCCATACCCTCCATAGGTCATTATCGGAATCAGAACCCAAGCATCAACTTTATTTTTAAGCCAACATGTCTACCATACCTGGTGGTGCTTGAGTTATACAATTAGACATTTGTTCATTTTCCCTAAAGTTCGTGTCATGTGGGAATGAAGTGCTCCTGAGGGGGATAATATGTCAAGATTTCCCAGTCATTTATGCCTCACTATTAAGGAAATGATTAGCAACTTTTGGGTAGATGTGGAAAATGATGAGGGAAAACCTGAAGGTTAGCAATGTGAATATCTGTATGGAAAGTAAGTCCAAATCTAAATGCTGCCAGTTATCAGCTGAGTATGTGAACATGGGTGAGTTACTTAATGTCTTTAGCCCTCAGTTTCCTCATCTTAAAATTAGAACAATAAACACTTTATAGTGTGGTTGTGAGGATTAAATTTTTTTCTCAGAAACCCAAGATTTAGCCTAGTGCTTCACTAACGGCAGTCAAAACAACGATAGAGAACATAAAAGGAGGTATAAAAAAGGGAAATATGGATACAGAACTTTCTATTTTAATCCTAGAATTGTGTCTAAGCCCATGTGCTTACATAGATAAAACTATTTATAAAACATTATGAGTACACGGGGGGACTACTCAAAATCGAACTTTTGATGAGCCACCTGACAACTTTATTTCTCTCTACTGACAAACTACCTTGACAAATTTTGCTGGGGAAAAAACAATGGAGAATTATTGTCAATGTATGAATAAAAGTGCCACCAGATGAGACTACTTCTACGTGAAGCATATATGTAATCACAATGTAACAGCCATTTATTGAGGGTCTACTAGTGTCCAATGATATGGCCACGAATATCGGCAACAATCCCTGTCTCATGGACCTTCCGTTTGATTGGGATGAAGGGGAGGCAGACAGTAAACAAGATAAAGAAAGAAAATCTATAGATTGTAATATAGTAAGTGCTACAGAGGAAAAAAATGAAGCATGGAAAAGGATGGAAATATTGAGGGGAAGATGGGGAGCAGTTGTGATTTTATAAAGGGTAATCATAGAAGGCCCCATGGAGAAGGAGACATTTGAGTAAAGTCCTCATGGTAGGGACTGGATAGCTGCCCATTAGACAAGTTTACTCATTTCTCTTAATTGTTCAGCTAGCTGTCATTTTCCAGTCTCCCTTGCCATTAGTGTGGCTACATCACTGAGTTCGAGCCAATGGAGTGTTAGCAAAAGTGATGGTCATGAATATGAAGCCTGGCTCATAACCCCACCTCCACTAACCATCACCACCATATGTAATGTTCCTTGTTTTTTTTTAGTCTGATGTACAAGAGCACAGTGATTTTGAAATCCATATGTTAAAGACATCAGAGCCACAAAAGCGAAGTACCCTGGGTCCCCCTGATTCACCATTTGGAGGAAAGCTATTTGTTGACCAGAGAACTTTTGTAAAGTTTGCATGAATGGAAACTTTCTATTATGTTAAGCCACTGAGGTGTGGGTTTTTATTTTTTATAGCAGCTTTAATGAAGATAGGTAATACGGAAATAAAGAAGTGAGGGGAGAAAGCCATGCAACTATTGTGGGAAAGAACGCCCTAAGCAGAGAAAACAAGTACAAAGATCTTGAGGAAGGCATGTAGTAAGAATGTCCTAAAAACAAAGAAGAAGTGAACAAGGAGTTTGGAAATGGAATGAGGAAAGGAGAGTACTAGATGTGGCCAAAAAAGCCTTCTATTCAGAGATTCCATCTAGAATCTCAAGGCTTTTATAATCCCTATCCCAAAAACTAGATAAAAAGAAATTATAGAGTAATGTGTTTGGGAAATCTCTGAGCTGTGTTCTCCAATGCTACTTTAATAGATCCAATCAACTAACTGAGCCCCAGGACTTCCACCTAGATTTTTGTGTGTGCTGTCTACACAGTTGCTGAAACAGGCTTCGGGGAAATCTGAGGATGCTTTGGATCTTCATCTATAAGAGGCAGAGTTACATCACCTATCAGTAAAGCCTGTCACAAAGCCATTATCATCTGGTAGAAAATGCAATTAAGAGGGTATAACTTCAAACTGTTTTTTTTCTGATTTCAACCCCAGTTCAGTTTTTCCCTTCCCAGACATTCAAGCACCATCATCTTCTTGCCTAAACCTGCTCCTCTGTCAAGTTCAATGGATGACTCCACTAGAAAAATATACCCAGTAACGAGACTGCTGGGCTGAATGGCAGCTCTCTTTTAAGTTCTTTGACAAATTTTCAAACTGCTCTCCACAGTGCCTAAACTCATTTACATTCCCATTAACAGTGTATAAGCATTCCCTTTTCTCTGAAGCCTCACCAGCATCTGTTGTTTTTGACTTTTTAATAATAGCCATTCTGCTCTGATTTCTAACAGCCTCTCTGAGACTGCTTTCTAATTAGCTCCTGCCTCCTACCTTGTCTCCTTCTTATCCATTCTTTACATTTGAGAATAAGAGATCTTTCTAAAATATGTTGCTGATCATGTCCTCATATACTCAACAACTTCCTAGTGCCAATGGGATAAAATATAACTTCTCTAACATGAGTCAAAAAGCCCTTTGTGATCTGGTCTCTACTTCTATTTCTTCATCTTTCTTTGCACTGTGTAGTTCATGGAACAACTTACTCTTCCAAATCAGGATTTAACATACAATGTTCCCTCTGCCTGGGATGTCCTTCCATACATCTTCATCTAGGTAGGTCCAGGTTGACCTTTCCGATCTCAGGTTAGACGTCACTTCCTCTACAAAGTTTTCCCTGATTAATTAGACATCCCCAACCCAAGTATAGGTCATAGGTCCTGTTATGTAGTCCCATAGGCCCTCATAATGTTTCTATCACAGGAAATACTGTAATCTCCCATGTTCATCAAAATATTGCAGATTTTCTATCTATTGTTATCACACCCTATCCTCAGTACTTAGCATATAGTATTTGCTTAGTTCTTATATTAATAATCTCCTAATGACATCATCTTAATTGTATATCTCCAAGTAATAACATTATTCATAGTAGTCTGGGGAGATTTTCCATGAAGAACAAAGTGTGTGTGTATGGGAGGCAGGTTCCGTATAAAATTAACTAAATTCAACCAGTGAAAGCTATATACCAAGTGTTTGTAAACTATGGCTCATGAGCCAAGTTGTGCTCACCACCTGTTTTTGTAAATAAAGTTTTATTGGAACAGAGCTACACTCATTCATTTACATGTTGTCTATGATTACTTTCATGTTATAATAGCAAAGTTGAGTAGTTGCAGCAAAGATTGAATGGCCCACAAAGCCAAAAACATTTATTATCTGGCACTTTACTCAAGTTTACCACCATCTGCTATGTGATAAATCTCTTTTCTTAAACACCTACTAGGGAATTAAAGATATGAGAATTCTGACATAAGAAAATTTGTATAATCTTTATAAACCAGTGGTATGTGAAGTCATGAAAATGTCTATGATAATTAGAACTACTCCTCACCCCTTGAAACAATCATGGGCACCTTACACAATTCTTATTTCACAGGATACATAGAAAAACTAGACATTGCATCTGATTATAAACATAATTCTGTTTAAATATATGAACATTTCCAACTCTGAAAAACTATGTCTACTTACCTTAGAATCAAACATGGAAAACAGTCAAAAGACCTATGCCGCTGTCTCACTTTTCTTGTCTTGGCTTTTACATTACACCAGTTTCTTTCTTTATTTTTTCTCTTTGTTCCTAACCCACAACCAACTTTATCATTTATTTTATAATTTCACCTCCTTTTTTGTTACTCAGTTTTTTTTTTTTTCCTCTAGGCTTCATGGTGATTTTTATTAGCGTGTCTCTATTTTGAATTCCTCGTGGTAGTAATTATTTCCACCCCCCAGAAAAATGTCATCAATTTTCTCACACTATGTATGTTTCCAGTGGAATATAAATACATTATATAGAGAAGGAAACACGAAGTTCCCCAGAGAGAGAGAGAGAGAGAGAGAGAGAGAGAAAGAGAGAGAGAAAGAAAAGGGAACATTTTCATCATCACTTTCATCCTGGAGCAGAAAGGCAAAGGGTATTTCCGTTTCACTTATTTAAAATCTGCACATAATTGCAGCTAAGTTCTTCAGAAACACAGGTTACTATTCTTTAAAAGAATATAGCCACAGGAGGTACAAAAATAGTTATACTCCCTTAAACAGCATTTCCTTAAATGTGGTCTGGGGACCCCTGGGAGTCCCTGAGACCCATGCAGTGGTGCTGTGAGGTCTGGATCATTTTCATAATAATACTAAGATGTTATTTGACTTTTTCCTCTCTCATTCTCTTATGAGTTTTTCAGAGGCTACATGATGCAAGATATGACAGCACATTCGGTGAAGAAACAGATATAAGAACCAGCTGTCTTCTCTTAAGCTAACTTTTAAAGAGATTTGCAAAAATGTAAAACAAGATCACAAGATCACTCTTCTCACTATATTGTTTCTGTTGTAGAAAATATAGTTTAAAAAGTAAACATTTATTTATTTCAACATGCAATTTGAAAATGAATGAATAGGTAAATATTTTGAAGAATTATCACTTTTAATGTTAAATATGGCAATCTACGTAAACAGAAGCTCTTTGGAATGCTGAATAACTTTTAAGAGTATGAAGGAGATGCTATGACAAAAAGTTTAATAACCAAATAACCATTGTAGAACAACTGAACATCCACAGTTTAGCTCATATGGTAACTCAAAAAAGTTTGAGATGGAGTCTCGCTCTGTCACCAGGCTGGAGTGCAGTGGTACGATCTGGTTCATTGCAACCTCCGCCTCCCGGGTTCAAGCAATTCTTCTGCTTCTGCCTCCCAAGTAGCTGGGACTACAGGCGCCTGCCACTACTCCTTTTTTTTTTTTTTTTTTTGTATTTTTAGAAGAGATGGGGTTTCACCATGTCTGCCAGGATGGTCTCGATCTCTTGACCTTGTGATCTGCCTGCCTCGGCCTCCCAAAGTGCTGGGATTACAGGCGTGAGCCACTGCGCCCGGCCAAGATAATTTTTTTGGAGAAAAATAATATGTCCTTGTCACTGGGCATAAGTAATGACAGCTTATCATGCACATCAAGTTTGTCATTATAAATACCTCAGACAAGTAAATAATCCAATATAAAATGAAATTTGAAATAATCCATTAGATCTGAAGAAATCCACCACAAACATTCCAGTTGGAGTTCAGAAATTTGCCAGTGAATTTATTAGAGACAGAGGAAGGTGAATAATGTAGGCCAATCACTTATGAGGGCCAACTTTTAGAGTTAATGAACTGCCTAAATATTTACTGGGAATCTCTGTGATATGCTAGACTAAGTAGGGCAACTTCAAATGATATACACACTGCTCACTTACAGATTATATTTCACTGAGGCAAGCTTGCCGGTCATTAATTTACTGTTTTTATTATGAACAAATATTTGAGCATCTACCACATACCAGGTACTGATTTTGCTACATATTAGTTAACTTTTACATGCTACAGGTAGTTAACAAAACGTTGGCAGGCTAGTCAGTGATATAGATACATGAATGGGTTTCTTTAAAAAAAAATTTTTTTTTTTTAAATTTGTTGAGATGGAGTCTCGCTCTGTCACCCAGGCTGGAATGCAGTGGCGAGATCTCGGTTCACTGCAACCTCCACCTCCTGGGTTCAGACGATTCTCCTGCCTCAGCCTCCGAGTAGCTGGGATTAAAATGCGATAAGCATTGAAGTGTAGCTATGCATTCACCAAACATTTATTACACATCTACTAAGTGCCAGGCACTATACTATTTTTGCTGGATATTCAGGAGTGAACAAAATAGATCCAGTCCATACACCTAGCTTATGGTATCATGGGTGGTATCAACATTAAACCACTAATCATACAAAGGAGTTTAATACAAACCATATATATATAAAGAAAGAAATTAAGATTGTTATGAGAGTACTCCTTTTTTACAAACTTTCACGTTCAGAACTTTTATAGATATGTTGATCCTAAAGGCAAATATGCATCAAATTTTACTTTCCATGAAGAAATGGGGTCAGTGGTCAGCTATAGTTAATACAGTTTTTGGTATCATGTCTAACTTTAGACTAAGATGTGTCTCCTCTGTATTTTTGAAATGTTTTCTATACATTATTAATCTGATGACATGTCGTAAGTACAAAAGCAAAGCAAACTTGTTGAGAGTCCTGGGAAAACATAGAAAAGAAGTAATAAAAACAATAATAATCAAGGTCATCAACATTTAGAATTTTCTCAAAGTGCTTAACTGAATATCTATTGGTCTTTTGAGTGGAGACATAGGGTCTAAGAACAAAAGCATTTATAGTCAGTTGGAATGTAACCTGTTTCTAAGAAGAGCAGTGGATCTTACTTAGATTGAAAAGGGTGTGGTGGTTGTAACAGTGAGTCCCTCTGAGTAAGTAACATTGAAATTGAGCCCTGAAAACTATATATCAGCTGGAATACAGATGGTAAAAGACAAAGCAACTAGCTTTTATTAGGGTAGAAAAATATTTAGCGATTCAGAGGAATTGAAACTAGACCAGCATGGCTAAGGTTTAGAGAGAAAAATGGAGAGTTGCAGGAGATAAGTCCAGAAAAATGGACAGGTAATATCTTCTACTACATTATCTCTGGGCATTAAAATTTGATTCTGCATGAACTTTATTAGTGTATTATTTCTTTTCCATCCATATCAATTACTAAATTCATTAAAAATTTGGTACAAGGTACAGATGAACTTAGGGAGTCTACCTAATAGATTACACTCAAGATTGGTTTTGACCCATGAAGTAGACCACTTCACTTAGCTAAGCATACATTTAAAAATACTAGAATCCAAAAGGTATCTCCAAGGATTTCTTTTTTAAACAGACCTAGCCATGTACAACAGAGTCAAGGCAGTGTAAACTAAAATATATGTTCTCTGGTTCTTAGATCAATAGGACATACAGCAGACTGACATAGCATTTAGGAGAAAATTTCTCTGTATGTTTATGAAAACCGAAGGGAGTTTCTTTTTCTCCACTGGGAGCTGACCATCATTACCTTCCAGCTGAGTATATGAGAGAATTGTGTTCCCATTCTGAGAGAATTAATAGTTGCTAAGAAAATGCCACACAATTTATTTGCTATATGACTTAACAGGAAAAGCATAATGAAAATGAGAGTAAAATAAAAGGCCATTAGCTAGAAAATATTGCATACACAAATTTGTGTCATATATACAGTAAATTTGCATCATAAAAATATCAGGGAGAAAAATAAGATTACCTTGTGAGGCATCAAGCATAAATAGCTAAACCTTAAATACAGTGGATAATGAGGAACATTGAGATACCAATATTTTTAAAACTTTTATATTTATTTTGAGACAGGGTCTCCTGGAGCGTGGTGGCATGATTATAGCTCACTGTAACCTCGAACTCCTGGGATCAAGAAATTCTCCCAACTCAGCCTCCTGAGTATCTAGGACTACAGGCTTACACCACCACAGTTGGCTAAATTTTTAATTTTATGTAGAGATGGTATGTTGCTATGTGCCCAAGCTGGTCTTGAACTCCTGGCCTCAAGCAATCCTCTTGCCTTGGCCTCCCAAAGCACTGAGATTATAGGCATGAGCCATGTGCCCAGTCAACTTTTAATTTTCATTTAACAGCTTTATTAAGTATTTAAGGTATACATGAAGGGTCCATAATTAACAAACAGATCTTCCTCGACTTACTACGATGGTTTGACTTACAATTTTGAAGTTTACCATGGTGCAAAAGCGATACACATTTAGTATAATCCTGGACTTATGATGGGATTATATCTGGATATACTCACTGTAAATTGAAAATATCATTAATTGAAAATGTACTTTTGACTCATAACATTTTCAATTTATGATGGGTTTATCAGGACATAACCCCATCCTAAGGTGAGGGGCATCTGTATACAATGTGATGAATTGGGATATAAGCATACAACCATGAAGCCATCCCCATAATCAAGGTAACAACTATATGCATCAACTCCAAAAGCTTGCTCATGCCCCTTCATTTTTTCTTTCTTCTTCTTCACTTTCTCCTTCTTCTTCTTCTTCTTATGGTAGGCACACTTAAGACCTACCCTCTTAATAATAATTTAAGTGCACAGTACAGGCATTATGTTGTACAGCAGATCTTTAGAACTTATTTATATTATATAACTGAAACCTTATACTCATTAACAGCAACTCCCAGTTCCCCCTTCGCCCAGCCCCTGGTAACTACCATTCTACTCTCTGGTTCTATGAGTTTGACTATCTCAGACACTTCATATAAATGGAATCATTCAGTGTTTGCCCTTTGGTGACTGGCTTATTTCACTTAGCATAATGTCTTCCAGGTTCATATATATTGTCAAATACGGCAGGACATTCTTCCCTTTTTAGGCCAAATAACATTCCCTGTATGCATAGACCACCTTTTCTTAATCCATGCATTATTCCATGCACAGCTATGCTGTTTTGATAACTTGGCTATTGTGAATAATGCTTCAGAAAAGATGAGAGTTTAGATATCTTTTTGAGATTCTGGTTTTAATTCTTTGGGATATACGCCCAGGAGTGAGGTTGCTGGATCACATGGTAGTTCTGTTTTTAACTTTTTCAAGAACCTTTCTACTGTGTTCTATAGCAGCTGCATCATTTTCCATTACCACCAATGGTGTACTAGCGTTCTGATTTCCTCACATCCTCAACATTTCTTAACTTTTGTTTTTGTTTCATTTTCATAATAGCCATCCTAACAGGGGTGAGATGATAGTGGTCATCTCACAGAGGTTTTGATTTGCATTTCCCTGATGATTACTGATGCTGAGCACCTTTTCATATACCTGTTGGCCATGTGTATGTCTTCTGTGGAGAAATATATATTCAAATATTTAAAAAATCAAGTTATTTGCTTTTTTCCTGTTGAGTTGTATAACAATCAGTTCTGTTTCTATACACTAACAATAAGCTACCCAATAATAAGCTTTCCTTCTATTGGATTGTCTTGTCACCTTTGTCATATATTGATTGACCATATATATAAGGGTTTATTGCTGGACTATCAAATCTCTTCCATTGTCGACATTAGGAGTGCAGTGAACAGGTTCAACAACAACAAAAAAATAAAAATATGAATATGTTTGTTTCATAAACTTATAGGCGATCTATAAGCCTGTCCTTATGATAGTACCACACTGTCCTCATCACTGCAGTTTTACATCAAGATTTGAAATCAGGTAATGTCCTGATTTCGAAGTGCTCTAACTTTTATTCTTCTTTTTCACAATTGTTTTGGCTATTTGGTACATTTGAATTTCCATATAAATTGTGGGATCAGTTTTTCAATTTGTGCCAAAAAGCCTGCTAGGATGTTGATGGAGATTGCCTTAAATCTATAGAACAATTTGGGGAGAATCGCCACCTTATCAGTATTGAGTCTTCCAATTCATGAACATGGAATATGTTCCTATTTATTTAGATTTTTAATTTCTCTCAGCAACATATTACAGTTTTCAGAGTACAGGTTTAGTACTTATATTTTTAAATTAGTGACCATTTAATCTATTTTATGCTACAAAGAATGAAATTATTTTCTTAGTATCATTTTCACTTTTTTTATTGCTAGTACATAGGAATGTAATTTATTTTTGTATATTGATTATCTTGCAAGCTTCCTGAACTTATTAGTTCTAGCAGTTATTTTGTGGATATCAGATTTTTCTACATACAGTATTGTGCTATTTGTGAATAAAGAGAGTTTCATTTCTTCTTCTACACTGTGGATGCCTTGGATTCCTATCTTTCTCTTGGACCTGGATTTTTTTGTTGCAAAATTTTAAATTACTAAATCAGTTTCTGTATTTGTGTTAGGTCTATTCATATTTCTATTTTTTCTTGAATCAATTTTGGTAATTTATGTCTTTCTGAGAATTTTTTCATTTAATATATTTTGCAGAAATAGTTGACAAAGTTTTTCATGTTATTACATTCTAGTCTTTGTAATTTCTATAGGGTTGGTAGTAATTACCCGTTTTTCCTTTATTATTTTGGTAATTTTTTTTTTGGTCAGTCTAGCTAAAGCTTTTCCATGTAAAAAATATTTTCAAAGATTAGTGTATGGTTTCATTGATTTTTCTTCTTCTTCTTCTTTCTATTTTATTGACTTCTGCTCTATTCCCCCATTATTTGCTTCCTTATGCTTCCTTAGAGTTTACTGTGTTCTTCTTTTTCTAGTTTCTTATGGTGAAAGCTTGAGTTAATGATTTGAGAATTTTATTCTTTTCTAAAATACGCATTTAAAAATAGAAGTTTCCCTGTAAGCACTGTTTTCATGACATCCTATAAATCTTGACATGTTGTGCTTTTATTTTTATTCAGTTCAAAATATTTTATAATTTCCTGTGTGATTTATTTTTTAACCCATGGATTTAGAAGTTGTTGAATTTCAAAATATTTTGATATCTTCCAAATTTCCTTCTGTTGAATTCCAATTTAATTCAGACATATTAAGAGAAGATAATTTTTATGAATTCAAGCCTTTTAAGTGTATTGAGATTTGTTTTTTGACCTAGCATAGAATCTGTCCCAGAGAAAATTTCATGCGTACTTTAAAATAGTATGTATTCTGCTTTCATGTGGTGGCGTCTCCTATGAATGTTAGTTAGGTCAAGTTGGTTGATAGTGTTGGTGAATTCTTCTATATTGTTGCCATTTTTCTGTCTAATTGATCTGCCAGCTATTGAGAGTAGGGTTTGAAGTCTCCAATAATTATTGTTGAATTGTCTAGTTCTTCTTTGAATTCTGTCAATTTCTGCATCATAGAATTTGGGACTTTCCTATTAATTATTTAGAATTGTTATATTTTCTGCTTAATTGACCCCTTCTATAATTAAAAATGTCCTTGTTTTTCTCTTGTTACATATTTTATCTTAAAGTCTATTTTGTCTGATATTAGTATTGTCACTTCATTTTTATATGGAAACAATTTGCATAGTACATCATTTTTCCTTCAAATTATATGGTTTTTGGCTCTAATACATTCCTCTTTTAAACAAATTATGGTTGGATATTTTAAACACTCCTGCCTGAAATCTCTGCATGTAATTGCAGTGCTTAGTTCACTCCCATTTACTATAACTATTGATATGTAGAGTATCCCATATCCAAAATGCTTGGGACTGGAAGTGTTTTGGATTTTGGATTTCTTTAGATTTTGTAATATTTGCATATACCTAATATCTTAGAGATAGGATCCAAGTTTAAACATACATACATTTATATATCTTGTACATATAACCTGGAGGTAATTTTATAAAGTATTTCAAATACTGTGCATGAAACAAAGTTTTTGCTGTGTTTTGACTGTGACTCATTACAGGAGGTCAGGTGTGAAATTTTCCACTTGTGGAATTATATCAACCTTCAGAAAGTTTCAGATTTTAGAGCATTTCAAATTTCAGATTTTTAAAAAGCAATTCTCAATTTTTACTTGCATTTACATGTGCCATATTGTATTTTTTCACATCTTATTCATGTCTTTTTTGTTCCTGTTTCTCCTTTATTGCACTGTCTTGTTATTTTTAGTGTATAATTTTAAATTTTAACTATTTTCTTAGTGCATGCTCTAAAGATTACATATGCATCTTGATTTATCATAATTTACTTAAGTGCAAACTAATTTAACACAGTAAAATTTAGAAATTTTTCTCTGCTAAGCTCTATCTTTGCTCCTCCTGCTTTTTGCTATTATTTTCATAATATTACATCTATATATGTTATAAACATGATAACACAATATTATAATTTTTATGCAATATTAGGTCTTTCAAAGAAGTTAATAGAAGAAAAGTATACATCTATATTTGTACAGTCTTTTATATTTATCTCTATACTTATCAGTTCTGTGATTCTTTATCTCTTCATTTGGATTCGAGTTACTCAATATCACTTCTTTTCAACCTGAATGACTTTAGTTTTTCTCGTAAGTCAGGTCATCTAGCAAGAAATATTCTCATTCTCAATTTGGTAATATCTTTATTTTACCTATATTTTTGAAGGATAGTTTTATATGGAATTCTTGGTTGGCAATTTTGTGTTCTCTGAGAACTTTGAATATATCATTCCAATACCTCTGGCCTCTATTGTTTAAGAGAAATTAACTATCAATCATGTGTTCCCTATACATGATGAGTCATTTTTTTCTGGTTGTTTTAAAGACTTTTTCACTTTCACTTTCTAATGAAATTATTTCAATAGTTTGACTCTTATGTTTTAGGGTATTTGTCTCTTTGTGTTTATTCTATTTGGGGTTTATTGAGCCTCACCATATTTGTGAAGTGTTTGGTCATTATTTCTTCAAATAATTTTTCTGTCTCTTTAACATTCTCTTTTTTTCTGGGACTCTCATAACATCTACACTGATATGCTCAATATTTTGACACAAATCTATGACTCATGTTCATTTCTTTATACTGTTCTACCTCTGATGTTCAGATTGGATAATTTTTATTTATCTATTTTCAAATTTACTGATTTTTTTTTCTGCCTTACTCTCTGCTCTTGAGCCCCATTCATGATTTTTTAAATTTTGGTTATTCTACTTTCCAATTCTAGAATTTTCATTTGGTTCTTTTTTATAGTGTGTATCTTTTAGTTGAGATTCTCTATTTGTAGTTATTGTTACCATACTTTCATTTAATTATTTAAACATGCTTTTCTTTAGTTGTTTGAAGGTATTTATAGTAGGAGCCTTTAAGTTTCTATCTGCTAATATCTGGGCCAATTCAGAGACAACTTTTATTGACTGCTTTTCCCCATGAGAATGGGTCTCAGTTCCCTGTCTCTTTGAATGTATCATAAATTTTTCTTGAAAATTTGACATTTTAAATAATATATTAAAGTAGCTCCAAATTCTAATGTTCCTTCTTATGCTCAGCAATTTTTAAACTGAAGTTTTAATAACTTGCTTAGATGAAATCTGTGGAATCTGTTTCCCCACAGTGTGTGGCTATTGATATTCTTTCTCTGTCAAACAGCAGAAACAAACTTTATGCCTAGTTTCCTAGAGGTAAGCATAGCTTAATTTGCATTAGTCAAAAGTTGGCCAGCAGTTGATCTTAAATGCCTCAAGCCAGTAAGACTTCCAAATTTTGCTAAAGGTTCTTTGTATGTGTTAAAGGGTATATTCAACATGCAGGCACATTTTAAGTTTTCATAAAGGAGACACACGGAGTCCTTACTGAGGCCCATTATGGCTGCCTCATTTTGCAGATATGCTGGTTAAATTAAATTTCCGGCCATTCCGTCAGTCAGTTACTTGTTCCAATCAAGACTGCAACTTTAGGCCAGCTGGGTTGCCATTCTGACTTTATGTTTGCCACCTAGATCTCCACTGTTACTGACAAAGCTTCTGGACATGGAGTTTTAAACTTCTGCTTCAAATAAAATCAGTCCCTGTGGTGATGAAGCTGCTGATTTCCATGGCTTGTTCTACCTTGATAGAACTATCATGCTTGACAAAGCTGGGAGTAGGGAGTGGGGGAAATACAGGCAAATACACCACAGATTCATATTGTTCACATACAAAGTTTAGTACTTTTTATAAATAATCACTTTTTAATTTAGCATATGCCATTGGTTGATATCCAGGGTCATAAAATGTTTTGTCCAGTATGTCCCATTTTATTGATTCTTGGGGAGATTTATCAAGCTACTCACTTTATCATCCCCAGAAGTCATGTACCCAGACACTAACTTCTAAGCACCTACTCGTGTGCTAGGCATAGAGCTAGCCAATTTATTTACATTATCTTTTACTCTGACAACATCTCTATAAATATGTATTATTATCTTTATTTTTGAATTAGTAAAATGAAGCTCAGATAACTTAAGTAGCTGGTGCAAGAGAAAAAAGAACAAATTAAAAATATAAACACAAAGATACTATGTTACCTACTTCCAAAGGTAATAAACACGAGTGGGAAGATAGGTGATTATCACCCAGCATTTAGTTGCCAGGTTTATTTAATGGCCAACCTAAAGTCCAATTACTCTGATTTTCTACTGTCTAGTATAAAGGCTAATTAGCAAGAAAACACCAAATAAATCAGTAGGACAAACAAACTGTTTTTGTCATGGATAGACTCTAATCACTAAAAAACAATCATTATATTGGTTCATAAAGTTAGAATTTGATTCACACATGTAATTCTAATAAAATCCAGGGTCCCATATGACCCATATTTGTTAAAGAGTTACACCAACAGAGACTCAGCCCAGCAAAAATAGATCATTGAAAAATAATTATAATCTCAATTTACATTTTCAAAGTAATATAGGGAACTCATCTACAAGTTACAGAACATTCCAGAACTTTTATTTCTTCTCCTCCTCACTTTTTTTATACCCATCTAGTCCTTCACAATCTTTCAACCTCTGAAACACTCCACAAACCGTATCCACATTCAGAGATTCTTTTGTTATCTTTATGGGGTAGATAAACCTTGCTTTTGTAGATCCTTTCCTTTTACACAATCATCATGTTTCCTTATGTATTCTCCAAATTCCACACCATTTAAAATGTATAGGATGAATGGATAAAGAAAATGTGTTACATATACAGTATGGGATATTATTCAGCCATAAAAAGGATGAAATCCTGTCATTTGCAGCAAGGTGGATAGAACTGGAGGTAATTATTTTAAATAAAGAAAACCAGGGACTGAAAGACAAATATTATGTGTTTTCACTCATATGTGGGAGCTAAAAACATGGAGCTCATGAAAGTAGACACTGCCTTGGTGGTTACCACAGATCAGGAATAGGAATAGGGAGAGGGCACAAAGGGGAAAAATAACATAAATTTACTTATTACCACTGAACTGTATACTTAAAAATGGTAAAGGTATATTTACTTTTTATACAGAGGTATATTTTACCTCAATAAAATTAAATTTGAAAAATTCAGGCCAATCACATTGGCTCATTCCTGTAATCCCAGCCCTTTGGGAGGCTGAGGTGGATGAATCACTTGACTTCAGGAGTTCGAGACCAGGTGGGCAACATAGTGAAACCCTGTCTCTACCAAAAAAAAAAAAAAAAAAAAAGAAAGAAAGAAAGAAAGAAAGAAAAATAACTGGGTGTAGTAGCCTGTGTCTGTGGTCCCAGCTCCTCAGGAGGCTGAGGTTGGAGGATTGCTTGAACCTCGGAGGTCAAGGCTGCAGTGAACTGTAATCATGCCACTGCATTCCAGCCTGAGTGAGAGAGCCAGACCCCCATCTCAAAAAAGAAAGTTCATAAAAGCATATCAAATATAATACTTTTCCTTAGACATAAGAGGAAACACATATCTGAGAAGACACAGGCTTGAAGCTGTTCAATTGGCAAAGAATCATAAATGTAGTGGGGAACATTCACTTGCTTATTTGTCCTACCCTGCCATCATTAGCTGCTTTGTTCACATAGCTAGATATGGTCGTATGTAACAATAAAGGAAAAGGCACAGATTTGGGTCTAAATCATTGACTTTTAGTTATCAATCCTTCTATAACTTTGGTTACTCTTGGACATATATCTTATTTTTTTTAGCTTAATGTGATAATTTGTAAAATGGACATAAGAATGCTGCCATGCTTTGCTTATGTCTCGAAGAGTCAGGTGAGATGATGGACATAGAAAATCTCCATAACTGAGATATTGTGACAATTAAGTGGGAAACATCTGTAAAACTCTTATCCAAGTCCCATTCATAGAGTAAATACACAAAACTCAGTGTCATTAATACCGGCTCTTATAACTTCCAAATTTAGAGTTTGGGTACGTGAATAGATAGTGATACCACCCACAGTAGATTCTGGGGATGAATATAATGCGTTGAGTTTTGGATATGCTGACTTTGAGATGGCTTTGAGACATAGAAGAGGAAATGCTCCATTTGAAGCTAGATATGTAGGTCTAATCTGAAACTATATATTGGGCCAAATATTAGACTTAGGCTATAAAATGAAATTGGTGACTTTGGTAGAGACTGCTTAGCTGCTTACCCCATGATCCATTCCACTAAATTTTGAATGCCCATTGCGGTTTGGAACTGTCATGAGAATAAATTCTGGCCAATGATATATAAGCTAAAGTGTTGTGTAGATCTTCCATGAAGTCCCTTTAAAAGGGTAGCGGTATCCCCTTTTTGTCCACTGCCTATATCTTGCAGCCTTTGAAAAGCAGTTGTGATGGATAGAGAGCTCATAGTCATCTTGATCCATGAGTGTAAGGACCTCACCAAAGGATGGCAGATCTGTGAGGACAGAAGGGATCTGGGTCTTCAACATTATAGAGCAATGATACTAACCTTGGACTACCTACTGGCAGATTCCTTCTACATGAAGATGAATATACTTCTACTTTGTTTCAGTTACTATAATTATTTTTTAATCTCCCTAGATATCATTCTAATTGATACAGTAAAAACTACATTTGTTGCTATGGATAACAATCAGGGAAACTATAGAATGAGAAGAAGGGAGGGTTCAGAACATGTCCCAGATAAACGTCAGGATGTAAGGGGCAGGTAAAACAAGGAGTGCCATCAATATAGTAAGGAATTACATAGAGAGGTAAGAATAAATTCAGATAAGAGTAGTGACTTGGAAGATAAGATAGGACCAAGTGCTAATATAGAAAGTGTTCAATTAATGGCACATGGCCTACAGATAATAGGACTAAGATATGTCCAGTGGATTGAACTACAAGAAATCATTGGTGTTATTGGCAATAATGGTTTCTGAGCAGTGGTTTGGATTAAAAGCAAAAAACAGAAGAGAGGAGAGGGAAATGTGATAATAGAGAATGTGTGTTTAAGTAACAGTGACTATGAAGAAGATTCAAATGGGAGTAATAACCGGAAAGGGGAAGTAAGAGACATTTGTTAACTTTGGTTACCCAGAATCTGAACACTCTGATTATGTGGGACAAAATCCCCAAATAAGAATGGAATCTGATGGGGGAAGTTCAGTTTTTGAATCTGGAATGAGTGACGGAATTATAAGGCACTATCTAGAATTCTTTCCAGTAGCAATGACATTCTCCATCCAGTGTCTGCAGTGGTAGAGTGGTCCATGGCAACATTTACATCTAGTGTATGGGGGCCAGACGTCATGGCACATACCTGTAATCCCAGCACTATGGAAGGCTAAGATGAGTGGATTGCTTGAGTCCAAGAGTTCAAGATCCAATGTAGGGTATGATTTGGACTATAGTTCTTGGAGTTGAGCCTCTTTTTGGGGTTCTGCCCGTTTTGAGCTGGTTTTCTATCCCTTTGTTTAGGAATAGGAACAGGCCTGTATCTTTCTCCTAAAGTTCATTTCTGCTTATATCAACAAAAACTGGTTTCTGCCATTCACAGCTATGAACCCTGACAAGTACAGTGGAATGCATTTGGAAAGGAATGTTTGAATATAGCTATGTTGTAATCTAGGAGCTAAAAACATTCACCTGATCAGGGATAGCGAGGCCGTAGAAAAAGGGTAAAGATATGCTTGTGTTTGTGTGCATTCAGGAGAGAGAATAATTAACTGGTGCAAGGTTCCTGTGAAACAAGAGATAAGGCTTTCTGCTGAATATAAGGATTGTTATATATTCACCATCACAATGGTAAGTGATAAATTGTTAGATTGGCAGCTTACACAAATATAGGACTTTCATTTTACAAACAATTTTAAAAACATTTATCATAGTAGAAAGAGAGAGAGAAAATAAAATATTTTAATTAAAATCAACCTTTGTAAAAAAATCACATTACGATAAATTTAGATTTATATTAATGGTCAAACTTTGACAACATATAATTAGTAAAACAAAAGAGAATTTTAAAGGGAACATGATAATAGACTTATTAGACATATCTAAGATATCCATTAATTATATTAAACCAAGGGAAGGAATCAATAAAATGATCAACACATTTTTCTCTTAGGTCTTTGGGTTTTCTTTTGCAAACAAAGGTATGTCACTCACCTGTGGATGGTGTGTTCCTTTTTAGGAGTGTTTTGGTTTGTGATTCTAAAATAAAAAGCACTTTGTAAATGAGTGCTTCTAATTATGAAATACGTCTCAAAGGACAGGCTTTGAGGGTAGACAATTCAAGTTTCTTCAGCAACAAGGAAAATAAATGCAGAATGCCATTTGGCCTGTTTTTTTAAAAAATGGTACGGTCTTGGTGCAGCTGCTGTTGGGTCCAATCAACAGATAGACTTTAAAAGCAATAACCTTAAAGGGAGAGTGAATTTATAGGAACCCAAGTAAAGGGTCCGACTGGGGCATGTATTTCTTCGTGTTTATTTTTTACGTTATGGGCTCTCTAACTACCCTTGTATTGACCATTTGCAGTATATTCAAATAAATGCTGTATTCCTACTTTAAATATACATATAGGCATCTACTCTTTCCCTAGGGTGCCCCAAATAAAAAGGGCTCATTTCTTATCTGCAATCTGTAGGAAGAAATCTTTGAACTTATTTTCCTGTATGTTGTGATAGATTTTCCGTGATTTTTCCCCAATATTTTGTTTGCCAACCCTTCTGATTTGTGATAGTTTAGAGTGGTACTCTGTGGCCCCATGAAGGTCACCCATATGACTTTGGTTCATTTGTCACCACTAGTGCTCATCTGCCACATTGGCTTCCTGACACCTGAACTCCTTTTCCACAGCAGTGCTTAACGGATAATGTGTACTCTGGGAATTCTGGTTTGTTTACTGGTTAGCAAATTAATGACTTGAGAAAGGTATCATATTGAGAAGCAGTTAGTTCAATGGAGATTGCCACCATCTCTACATTGAGACCAAGATGGCTCAGTGTCTTCAGCCCTTTTCTTCCTCCTGATGTTCAGACTTACACATTCAAATGTGTGTTTTCTGATCTCCTTATTTTAATTGTTCCACGAGCTCCTTAAGACTACTCTATTCCCGAGTTGAGCTCTGTATGTCTGATTTGCTTTCCTCTTTCCATCTGGTTACTCTCCTTTGTATTTCCTATCCTAACTAACAGCATTCCATTCAGCCAGTTCCCCAAGCAAAAAACCTGGAAAAGAGATCATCCTAGAATTATCCCTTCATTCCCCTCATCATCCCATCGAATTAATGACTAAGTTGTTCCACTTTCATCAAGTATTTCTTGAATCTGTCACATTTTTGTAAGTTCTATTCTGCTCACTCATTGTCTCTAACGTGAGTCACCCTGCCACCCGTTTCACTCTCTTTTTATCACTCTGAGCTCGACTGTCAAAGGGACATATTAGGATGCAAATCTAAAGCACATAAAAACTTCCCAACATCCTTATATCCTACCCTGGAAAAAATTCTTTGAGATTTCAAATCTTCCATGACCTGGTCTATCTTGACAGTTTCATTTGTCACTGTGTCATTTTTCAGTCTTTCTACATATAAAAGGAAGTCCCCTTATCAAACTTGATTAGGGTAAGTGGATAGGTGTTTTTTGGAAAAATAGTGTAAAATTGGAGGAATTATATAAATGTGTTTACACATATTCAAACATTTTATTTTTCTTAGAATATACAAATGGTCACTCATTTACTTCTCATGTGGTATGGGGTCTGAGACTTTTCCTGGAGTAAAAGCCCACAGGTTGAAGGTAAGCATATTACTTTTTGCATAAAACACTTCTACATTTCATAATCTGTGACTTTTAGTTTAGTTTCTTTGAATTACAGTCAAATTTGGATATGCCTGAAATAATCTGAATGTAAAATACCTCCATTTTTGGGGGGGATTCTATCCCTCACACCCAATCTTAAACAGTTATCTTACCTACATTTAATTCAACAGCACCGTTATTTTTTTTTTGTTTTTTTGTTTTTTTGTTTTTTTTTTCCTCACTCTGTCACCCAGGCTGGAGTGCAATGGCACAATCTTGTCTCACTACAACCTCTGCCTCCCGGGTTCAAGCAACTCTCCCACCTCAGCCTCCCAAGTAGCTGGGACTACAGGCCCATGTTTGGCTAACTTTTGTATTGTTTTTAGTAGAGGTGGGGTTTTGCCATGTTGGCCAGGCTGGTCTCGAAATCCTGACTTCAGGTGATCCACCCACCTCGGCCTCCCAAAATGCCAGGATTATAGGTGTGAGCCACTGCGCCTGGCCCTTTTTTTTTTTTTTTTTTTTCTAATCACCTTTATCAAGTCTTCCAAGCATTCAATTTAGTATTCATAGAAACCACAATTCTCTTATCTTTTCATTTCTATTTCATTAGTTTTCATGATATTTAATAAACAGGAAAATTTTAATAACAAGAATAACTTGCATAGCCAGGTTAGGAACCACAGACTGTTGACTCTTGGAGAACATACTCTCAGATGGTGCGAGCCAAGGTACATGGTACCAGAAAGGATACTTGAATACCTTTCAAAAACATGTATAGGTTACTAATATCCATCATTAAGTTTGGAGTGGGAATTGGGCAGCTTATATATAGAAAATGAAGAGTTTAGGGTAAGTCAATGGTGCTTGCTTAGCAGAGCCTTTTTATACTGAACTGTGCATAGTCCTTTAATGTAGGCCACTTTTTCTTGCTTCAGTGATTTTGCTCCCATCACTTTTTCTCTCTGGCATGTCCATTTATTCTTCATTTGCCTCCCCTCATCCTTCAGGGTCCATCCCTGATATCATGTTCCCTAACAAACTCTCCCTAACTCCTACTTTCCCAGGCACATAAAAGTTCATGGAAGGCCATGAATAAAGCGCATTCACTTGTGTATCTCCATGTAGTGGTATCACCAGTACCAGCCAATGCAACAACATATTTGGTGCCAGCTAGTCAGTTTCACTAGAACTAGCCAAGTTGAAAAAATAAAATATGACATACAATGATTAACTATGAAGCTAATTTTTCAAAGTCTTTTGATGAAGAATTATGAATGTCCTTGAAAGCTTTTCAAGAGTCATCAGAGAACAGATGGGAAGAGACCAGCTTTTCCATAGACACCTGTGAATAATAATATCTGTATGATTCTCGCTGATCAATCTAAAAATAGCTCTTTGGTGATATGGATTGCATCTAAAACATCTTGTGGCTATATGTAGGATGAGGCTAAAACATTCAGTTTCAGGGCTAATTCCTACTTAATTCACTTAAAAGGTATTAGTTGAGATACAGTGAGACTACAGTAAACAAATGTACACAATGTTTGAATCAAAGAGCTGCTTTTTGCTATAACTAGCTAAATAAATTGAAGTTACTTGTCTCTTAAATGCACTAAATTCTGAAGAATACCTAAAACATTATTAACCAAACTCCTTCCATTTTTTTTTAAGACTAGAAGGAATCAAGGTCAATTTCTAGAATTGCAAAGGTATCCGTGGAAATGTGATAACATGATAAAAACATAAAAATTGGTCTGGCTTTTTAGATCTATTTTTAACCTATGTAATAATATGAAGTGTAAAGATTTAAATCTTCAGTTTAATCTGAATGTGAATAAAATTCTTACCATTTAAATTAAGAAAGTACTTACTGGTCATCTACAATATATCAGGCTTTCTGTTAAGTACTGTGGGTTATAGAGATAACAATAGTCCTCTGCCCTCATGAAGCTTTTAATCTTGCTGGGGAAAAAGCATATGTAAATAGGTATGGTACATGATATATACATAAAATATTTCATGAGTGTTATAAAAAGGGGCAAGAAAACCTTAAGAGAATAAACTGCTTGTTTGAGAAAAGCAGATCACATTCATTGAGGTAATAGCACTTAAGATGAGTCTTGAGGGATGTGTAAGATTTTGGGGGAAAAAAAATAAGGGGAAAGGGAATTCAACCAAAGGAAGTGTGTGTGTGTTTTTTTTTTTCTTTTTTCACAAAAGCTGAAGAACAGAAAACTTCAGGTCATTCAAAGCTTCAGACAAATAGAAATAGTGGAAATTATGAAAAACATGGTTGGAAAGATAGATCAGAATAGACCCTACGTTCAATTCTTTTGCTACTACATGTGGCCATCAAAGATAAGTGGAAGGTTGGTGGGAAGAAACTGTAAGTATATACCAGAGAATCCTGAAGGACAAAACTGGGATAAATAATGCAAAATCTGATCTAGAGTAAGGACTCTGGAGTCAGACTGCGGGAGTGCATCCTGGTTCAAATACTTGCTAGCTGTGCAGTCTTGGGCAAAGAGTTTTATCAGCCTGTGCCTTCACTGCCCTCCTGTGCCTTACAAGAGACCCTGAAGGAAGCACTAAACAAGGAAAGGAACAACCAGTACCAGCCATTGCAAAAACATGTCAAAATGTAAAGACCATCGATGCCAGGAAGAAACTGCATCAACCAACGAGCAAAATAATCGGTTAATATCATAATGACAGGATCAAGTTCACACATAACAATATTAACCTTAAATGTAAATGGACTAAATGCTCCAATTAAAAGACACAGACTGGCAAACTGGATAAAGAGTCAAGACCCATCAGTCTGCTGTATTCAGGAGACCCATCTCACATGCAGAGACACACATAGGCTCAAAATAAAGGGATGGAGGAAGATCTACCAAGCAAATGGAGAACAAAAAAAAGCAGGGGTTGCAATACTAGTCTCTGATAAAACAGACTTTAAACCATCAAAGATCAAAAGAGACAAAGAAGGCCATTACATAATGGTAAAGGGATCAATTCAACAGGAAGAGCTAACTATCCTAAATATATATGCACCCAATACAGGAGCACCCAGATTCATAAAGCAAGTCCTTAGAGACTTACAAAGAGACTTAGACTCCCATACAATAATAATGAGAGACTTCAACACCCCACTGTCAACATTAGACAGATCAACGAGACAGAAAGTTAACAAGGATATCCAGGAATTGAACTCATCTCTGCACCAAGCGGACCTAATAGACATCTACAGAACTCTCTACCCCAAATCAACAGAATATACATTCTTCTCAGCACCACACTGCACTTATTCCAAAATTGACCACATAATTGGAAGTAAAGCACTCCTCAGCAAATGTACAAGAACAGAAATTATAACAAACTGTCTCTCAGACCACAGTGCAATCAAACTAGAACTCAGGACTAAGAAATTCAATCAAAACCACTCAACTACATGGAAACTGAACAACCTGCTCCTGAATGACTACTGGGTACATAACGAAATGAAGGCAGAAATAAAGATGTTCTTTGAAACCAATGAGAACAAAGATACAACATACCAGAATCTCTGGGACACATTTAAAGCAGTGTGTAGAGGGAAATTTATAGCACTAAATGCCCACAAGAGAAAGCTACAAATATCTAAAATTGACACTCTAACATCACAATTAAAAGAACTAGAGAAGCAAGAGCAAACACGTTCGAAAGCTAGCAGAAGGCAAGAAATAACTAAGATCAGAGCAGAACTGAAGGAGATGGAGACACAAAATCCCTCCAAAAAATCAATGAATCCAGGAGTTGGTTTTTTGAAAAGATCAACAAAATTGATAGACCGCTAGTAAGACTAATAAAGAAGAAAAGAGAGAAGAATCAAATAGACGCAATAAAAAATGATAAAGGGGATATCACCACCGACCCCACAGAAATACAAACTACCATCAGAGAATAGTATAAACACCTCTATGCAAATAAACTAGAAAATCTAGAAGAAATGGATAATTTCCTGGACACTTACATTCTCCCAAGACTAAACCAGGAAGAAGCTGAATCCCTGAATAGACCAATAGCAGGCTCTGAAATTGAGGCAATAATTAATAGCCTACCAACCAAAAAAGTCCAGGACCAGATGGATTCACAGCCGAATTCTACCAGAGGTACAAGGAGGAGCTGGTACCATTCCTTCTGAAACTATTCCAATCAATAGAAAAAGAGGGAATCCTCCCTAACTCATTTTATGAGGCCAACATCATCCTGATACCAAAGCCTGGCAGAGACACAACAAAAAAAGAGAATTTTAGACCAATATCCCTGATGAACATCGATGCAAAAATCCACAATAAAATACTGGCAAACCGAATCCAGTAGCATATCAAAAACTTACTACCATGATCAAGTGGGTTTCATCCCTGGGATGCAAGGCTGGTTCAAAATATGCAAATCAATAAACGTAATCCAGCATATAAACAGAACCAAAGACAAGAACCACATGATTATCTCAATAGATGCAGAAAAGACCTTTGACAAAAATTCAACAGCCCTTCATGCTAAAAACTCTCAATAAATTCGGTATTGATGGAACATATATCAAAATAATAAGAGCTATTTATGACAAACCCACAGCCAATATCATACTGAATGGGCAAAAACTGGAAAAATTCTCTTTGAAAACTGGCACAAGACAGGGATGCCCTCTCTCACCACTCCTATTCAACATAGTGTTGGAAGTTCTGGCTAGGGCAATCAGGCAAGAGAAAGAAATCAAGGGTATTCAGTTAGGAAAAGAAGAAGTCAAATTGTCCCTCTTTGCAGATGACATGATTGTATATTTAGAAAACCCCATCGTCTCAGCCCAAAATCTCCTTAGGCTGATAAGCAACTTCAGCAAAGTCTCAGGATACAAAATTAATGTGCAAAAATCACAAGCATTCTTATACACCAGTAACAGACAAACAGAGAGCCAAATCAGGAATGAACTTCCATTCACAATTGCTTCAAAGAGAAAAAAATACCTAGGAATCCAACTTACAAGGGATGTAAAGGACCTCTTCAAGGAGAACTACAAACCACTGCTCAGTGAAATAAAAGAGGACACAAACAAATGGAAGAACATACCATGCTCATGGCTAGGAAGAATCAATATTGTGAAAATGGCCATACTGCCCAAGATAATTTATAGATTCAATGCCATCCCCATCAAGCTACCAATAAGTTTCTTCACAGAATTGGAAAAAACTGCTTTAAAGTTCATATGGAACCAAAAAAGAGCCCGCATCTCCAAGACAATCCTAAGTCAAAAGAACAAAGCTGGAGGCATCATGCTACCTGACTTCAAACTATACTACAAGGCTACAGTAACCAAAACAGCACGGTACTGGTACCAAAACAGATATATAGACCAATGGAACACAACAGAGCCCTCAGAAATAATACCACACATCTACAGCCATCTGATCTTTGACAAACCTGAGAAAAATAAGAAATGGGAAAAGAATTCCCTATTTAATAAATGGTGCTGGGAAAATTGGCTAGCCATAAGTAGAAAGCTGAAACTGGATCCTTTCCTTACTCCTTATATGAAAATTAATTCAAGATGGATTAGAGACTTAAATGTTAGACCTAATACCATAAAAAGCCTAGAAGAAAACCTAGGTAGTACCATTCAGGACATAGGCATGGGCAAAGACTTCATGTCTAAAACACCAAAAGCAACGGCAGCAAAAGCCAAAATTGACAAATGGGATCTAATTAAACTAAAGAGCTTCTGCACAGCAAAAGGAACTTCCATCAGACTGAACAGGCAACCTACAGAATGGGAGAAAATGTTTGCAATCTACTCATCTGACAAAGGGCTAATATCCAGAACCTACAAAGAACTCAAACAAATTTACAAGAAAAAAACAAACAACCCCATCAAAAAGTGGGCAAAGGATATGAACAGACATTTCTCAAAAGAAGACATTCATACAGCCAACAGACACATGAAAAAATGCTCATCATCACTGGCCATCAGAGAAATGCAAATCAAAACCACAATGAGATACCATCTCACACCAGTTAGAATGGCAATCATTAAAAAGTCAGGAAACAACAGGTGCTGGAGAGGATGTGGAGAAATAGGAACACTTTTACACTGTTGGTGGGACTGTAAACTAGTTCAACCATTATGGAAAACAGTATGGCGATTCCTCAAGGATCTAGAACTAGATGTACCATATGACCCAGCCATCCCATTACTGGGGATATACCCAAAGGATTATAAATCATGCTGCTATAAAGACACATGCACACATATGTTCATTGAGGCACTATTCACAATAGCAAAGACTTGGAATCAACCCAAATGTCCATCAGTGACAGACTGGATTAAGAAAATGTGGCACATATACACCATGGAATACTATGCAGCCATAAAAAGAATGAGTTTGTGTCCTTTGTAGGGACATGGATGCAGCTGGAAACCATCATTCTCAGCAAACTATCGCAGGAACAGAAAACCAAACACCTCATGTTCTCACTCATAGGTAGGAACTGAACAATGAGATCACTTGGACTCGGGAAGGGGAACATCACACACTGGGGCTTATTATGGGCAGGGGGGAGGGGGGAGGGATTGCATTGGGAGTTATACCTGATGTAAAGGACGAGTTGATGGGTGCTGATGAGTTGATGGGTGCAGCACACCAATATGGCACAAGTATACATATGTAACAAACCTGCACGTCATGCACATGTACCCTAGAACTTAAAGTATAATAATAATAAAAAAAAATAAAAAATAAAAAAATAAAAATAAAAATAAAAGGAGAATAGCAACTATTTCATAGAGTTGTTATAAGTATTGAACTATGTAAAACACTTGGAACAGTGCCTGGCAATATTAAGTGTTATCACCATCACTGCCACCACCACCCTAACCATCATCATCATACAAAGGTCTATATGAGGTATTATAAAATCAAATATCTATGGAAAAGCAATTAATATAAATGAGCAAAGTGGGACAGGTGCTGCAAACTGAGGACAAAGCTTGCTTACCCAAGGCAATGCTTCTCAAACTTTAATGTGCCCATGAATCACTTGGAAATCTTATTAAAATGCTGACTGTTATTTATTAGATTCTGCATTTTTTAGCAACTCCCAGGTGATGTCTGTGCTCTGAACCAGAGACCACACTTTGAGTAGCAAGATACCGAAACATCTGTTACTCAGTTGTAGCTGATGGTGCCAAGAGAAAATATAGTAATGAGTGCCTAGTAGCCAGATCTAAATTTTCAAAAGAAAACAGAAATCCCCATTTTTTTTTAAAAAAAATTATACCTAATGTAAATGACGAGTTAATGGGTGCAGCACACCAACATGCCACATGTATACATATGTAACAAACCTGCACGTTGTGTATATGTACCCTAGAACTTAAAGTATAATAAAAAAATAAAATAAAAATCCTAATTCTGCCAATTAAAAAAAAAGAGGTCTCTCAATTTTTAAAAGTTGTCAATTATTTAAGACAATGGCTATGCAAAAACACTGCATGCATTCAGGATTCAGCCTGTGGGTACTCAGTTTATAAACTCTGGAGTGGATGGAGAGTCAAGGTCAAAACCGGCAATGAGAAAAAAAGGAAGTTTGAGTACAGAGCCAGTTGACTGGACAGATCCTGGGGGCAAAATGTGAATGTGTGAGCAGGCTTGTAGCACTGGTTCACACGGATATACTGGGTACATTTAAAATATTGCACACACTGTGAAGAGCCAATTGAGTCATTAAAATATTGGCTTTTAATTTGTAGGAAATAAGATGCTATAAAGCTATTTGGTTGAAAGCTATTTGGTTAGCGGGGTCTGAATTTGTGAGAAGCCAAAGTTAAAGAAAACTTAAGAGAAAACAGTTGTCTTACAAGGAAGTGCATAGAGTAACATGAATTGTTCATGGAAATTTTCAAGAAGAGGACCTACTAGACCTACTTTAATGAATTAGATAAGGCTCATTTCTAATTAACAGCATCTATTTGCATGCAAACAATGAGCTAAGGTCTTTAAACAATAATTTCTTCCTTTAAGTACATTTACGCATTCGTAAATGTCAATAAGAAACCTCCCGTTATCTTATTGACACCATTAATTTGCATGGCAAACAAGCATAGATTATATACTGATACATTTTGGTTTAAGAATTTAGAAGTAGAGAGGTTTAAAGGAATAATAACTTAATGACTGTACATGAAGTCTCACACAACAAGGGCTTTTTAACATGTCTAGACTTACTTTTAACTTCCATGTATTCTGAAAGAGATTTGTCAAGAATCCTTTCAAAAGTAATCTGAAAACATTACCTCCTTTGGGACTGCTTGCCAGAAAGGTGCAAATATTCCATTGAGAAGGGGCTACTACCCAGATGTAGGTTTCTACGTACTACTCACCTCTAAAAGTAACCAAAGTTCCTCGAAAAAAATGGGTAATTCTAAATCTGGGGTAGGAAAAGTCCAAGGTGAGCCTGGGACAATTGAGCAGGAAGCTCTGGGCAAGAATAATAACTGTAATTCATAATAATAAATTGAATAAATAAAAATTTATGAGTCCATTTTGACATAAATATAGAGGAAAAACCTTTTTTTTTTTAACAGAAGAAAGTCAGCTGGTAAATTTAAGATCATGTTAGATTAGGAAAATCTCCATTTTGCAAGCCCCAGTGTAATAAGGGAGTTAGGGAAGGATCATCAATGGATACTAAAGCCATTAGATGATTTATTAATTGCACAGAAAATATGTGACATTATAATGCAAGATCTGTCAGTCACCACCTGAAGCAAGTAATACAACTTTGCAGCATTTAGTGAGACTACTTCATATGATGCAGCTCCTGATATGATGTAATACAAAATACACAGCATCTTGTACGAAATATTCTAGGCAAAAATGTTTGACATGCATCTCCTGAAGTCTTATTTAGACCTAACTTCCGGTTTACTAGAAATTCAGAGACTAGAGAACAAGTTAAGTAATCCCATCAGGGGAAACAAAATAAAACAAATCCTGAAAGATGAGACATTTTTTGAGGCTGGTGTCTTGGACATTTTCAAATTTCAATATCGGTGAAAAAAATGTGGAAGGGCTATTTTAGACTAAAAAGGATAAAAAATCATAATAGCCAAATGTAATGCACGAGCCATGATAAGATGTTGGTACTAACTCCCCTGCAAAATATAAAAGACATTTTTGAACTATGAAGGAAATGTGAATATGCAATGGATATTAATAATAATGTAGTATTATATTTAATTTGGAGGAGAGTGTAATAAACAGGCATGGTTATATATGGCATGTCTGTATTTCAAAGTGACACATGCTGAATTATTTAGGGGTATAGTGGTATTTATAACTTATTTGCAAATATTTTAAAAAGTGTGTGTGTGTGTGTATGTGTGTGTATATGTGTGTGTATGTGTGTGTGTATGTGTGTGTGTGTGTATGTGTGTGTGTATGTGTGTATGTGTATGTGTGTGTGTGTCTATGTGTGTGTGTGTGTGTGTGTATGTGTGTGTATGAGATGTCCTATATATGAGAGACACAGAGGGGGTAGAGAGAGAGAAAAAGCAAATGTGGCAAAATGTTAATAATTGTTGACTCTAAGAATTCAGGGGGAGGAAAAGAGTGTATATGGGCATACATTTTGCTATTTTTTCAGTTTTTCTATATGTTTGAAATTGTTCACAAAAAGACTTGGGGAAAGAAAAAATTCAAAAATATTTTCATTAAGGTAACACTTAAATTAAAATCACTATTCCTTAATGCATATTAGTGGAATAATTGCCTTATCTGTGAAATGGGATAAGCAATATCAGACTTATCTAAAAGAAGAAAGAACTATAATGTTTTGAAATCTTATTATTATTGCTAAGGGTTATGATTCGGAGCTTCCTCAGTTTAGGAATTCCACTTCCCACTGCCTTGCTTCTATCTCACATTCAATCTTTTATCAACTGAGATTATTCTAAGTAAAATCTTCTTCATTATGTTGTCAGCAATCCATTGCTTGAAAGCCTGGCTCCCCAGAATCCCTTGACTGGTACGTCTTCTAGAATGCTCCAGAAGAAAAGGAGTGTATGAAGATAGTGACTGCACATTAAAATGACTGAAACCACAGTAAATTAGGATGAGATTCTGGGCAGACAGCAGGCTAGGNTTTTTTTTTTTTTTTTTTTTTGCCTACATTCAAAATGAAAAGGAATGCTCAATTTCAGTTAGAGGTTAGTAAAGACAAATAGGTAATTTTTTTTCTCCAATGAAGAGCATGACACCCCTTGCTATTCATGGACACTTGCTTAAAGACTTGTACACAGACTTGTTTTGTATTAACCTATGACTTCCCCTTATAGCCGATAGGTTTTTATTTGCACATCCTTCGTTTACAAAGATAGTTTTGGTGGCTACGCCATCATTAAACTCATTATTATCATGCTTAAACCTATAGATGTTATCCAGTTCTTCTGTTACATAATTGGAGCAGTAGTGAATTGTCTATCTTAAACTGCATAGCTAACTGACTACATTTCATACTTCATTTGCTTCCAACATAGACTAACCTTAATGGATGTCCACTATTATTTGAACTTTTGAGATGTTTTTTCTAATATCTTAAAATTTCAAAAGACTTAAAATTATGCAACTACAGGGCTCCATATAGATATCTAGCTTGAATTATACACTTTCTTTCATTGATGTCGCTGGACTAAAACATGTTAAATATTTCTAACCGCTGTACTTAAAGTCTATTACAAACTAAGAGTACTGTTGTTAAGTTGAATAGGCATCTTATTTTTCACCTGTGCAATAAATAACTTCTATCTCCATCTAACATCTGCTTGGCTTGCACTGAGAGTACACTATTGATTAGCAGTAGGTTCATGTTTACAGCCCTTCTGTAATTGTTAGGTTAACATATTATTCATAAAATATTATTTTATTATTTTTACTTGATTTGCTACTGGATGTTTAAAAATAGCTATGAGTATATTGGTAGAACTAGCACTTATATTTTATTACATTTTTACATTTCATAAAATTTAAATGATATAAAAATCCTGAGGAAGTATGCCACAAAAGTGATCTCAGTGGAAATTTAAATATGTTAACATTTATTTTTAAAATGTAGCGTGAAATAGACAACTTTAAAAGCTGAGCTTAAAAAAAAAAACTCAAGGAAGCTGAACTTGGCTTTTTAAAGCACAAAAGTGCAATATTTAATGTAGGTCAACATGTTTAAATGGGAAAATTTTTTCCTAATTATAGCCAAATCCCTAGCTGTAATTAACATAAAATTTGTATAATATTTAACAACAGAGTCAGCATATACCACTTTCTTATAAAATTAGAAAGATCTAAAGTTTTAGAGCTTATCTGGTGAAACAGGATATTGCTACATCTCTGTTTATAAATTATAATGTGCCTTTAGAGTCCAATAACAGATAACAAGATTTTGAAAATTGAGGTGAATTAGAGTTATCAGAGGGAATATTAATACTCTCTATTCAAATACTATATGAGTAAGACATTTAAAAATAGGAAACAATACTTTATATATTATAGAAAAATAATCTTCCAATCGATTTAATTCACTTTATGAATTCTCTCCCTATATATATATATTTATAGTATGGTATTCAATTTTTTGTTAATTTTCTCATTTCTTACTATTTTAATTTGCATTAGATTGAGCCTAGTTGAGAAATGACATTATACAGATTTATACCTGTTCATAGTATAAGCACGTCAGTTATCTAAATAATAACATACTTGTATGATTAATAGAAGAATTTCAATCTGGGAAAAAAGTATATGACTTACCTAAGGAAGCAGTTTAACTACAAAGTTTAGTTCTTTATTTTATCTATCTATAATCAAGAAGATTTTCAAAACCAAGACTTAATACAAAATATCTTTCGATGAGGCTATTATTCTTTAACTTTGGCAAGATGTGTGTGTGGTGTGCGTGTATGTGTGTGTGTGTGTGTGTGTGTGTTTAGGTCAACTAATGTGTTTCTTTTGTACAAAATATGAATTGTGTCTACTTTCTGAATAATGTAACATGAATAAAGAGGGAAAGAGGGAAAGAGGAGGTGGGCAAAGACAATTGACATAATTCTAAAATCTTCTTTTTAATACATCTTAACCAAAGACATTCATCAATGAGTTGTTCTAGCTTCCTGAATATTAAAATCCACCTATTATGTGGATGATGGGTGGGATGCAAGAGCTTGGCAACAGAACAAAGTTTTCATTGCTCATAACAATATTCTCATTTGGTAAATAAAGGCCAAGTCTTCCTTTATGAAACAAGACACATTAACATCAACAACTGGAAGCATAATACAAAATCCCATTTATAAACTATCTATGCTTTCCAACTGCAGCACCACTCATTTGGCTTTCTTTTTTTTTTTTTTTTTTTTTTTTTTGAGACGGAGTCTCACTGTGTCTCCCAGGCTGGAGTGCAGTGGCGCGATCTCGGCTCACTGCAAGCTCCGCCCCCCGGGTTCACGCCATTCTCCCGCCTCAGCCTCCCAAGTAGCTGGGACTACAGGCGCCCGCTACCGCGCCCGGCTAGTTTTTTGTATTTTTAGTAGAGACGGGGTTTCACCATGTTAGCCAGGATAGTCTCGATCTCCTGACCTTGTGATCCACCCGCCTCGGCCTCCCAAAGTGCTGGGATTACAGGCTTGAGCCACCGCGCCCGGCCCATTGGCTTTCTGTGCCTTCAGTTCATTCCAAGGGAAATTTAAATGATGATTGAATTTGACGGTAACCTTTCTGAGGTTTTGTTTTCCCCATTAAACTTGGACATTTTTGGCTCAAGTTCCCCTTCAAGAATATATTCACAAATGTGGTGAAACTGGAAATAAATATCACTATTACTGTTTTTAGCTTCATAGTCATAATTATAGCTATTTTTAAAACTAAGCAAAGATCTGTCTTTCTTACAAAACAATCATTTATAATTGCTTTTTAAAATCTTCTTGAAAAACAACTGAGATTCAGCTTGAAGTTAAAATATATATTGAAGATATTCACCTTTAAGCAATCATGTGTGATTTTTAAAGCAAACTTAAAGTTTAAAATAGCAGAAAACCACTAACCAGCAACAAGTACATATTTTAGTATATAAAAATAAAAAATAAAAAATTTATTTACTGCTGTTGATTAACGGTTGATAGGTTCCTTACTGTTAGTGCCTTTCACCCTGCTTCTAATCTACAATGAAATATTTTTTAAGAACAGCTTAAAAAGGTCTGCTAAAATGTTATAATTCCTATTTGATCTGTCACCCTACCTCTTTTTTCTTTCTGACAGCTGTTTGCAGACCTCCTGCCACCGCAGATTCAGGCTC
Organism: Theropithecus gelada; assembly: GCF_003255815.1. Lineage (NCBI taxonomy): Eukaryota > Metazoa > Chordata > Mammalia > Primates > Cercopithecidae > Theropithecus > Theropithecus gelada. The sequence continues at coordinate 53,933,703 of NC_037689.1, forward strand.
CCCAATTTTTCCTGTAGAATACTGGCATCTGTTTTTGAGGATTGCTGAATTATTTCTTCCCCAGTTGCATTCAATGTTCTGACAACAGTTTGCCGCTGCCCGATGCCATCCTGGAGTTCCTGTAAGATATCAAAAAGGCAAAACAAAAATGAAGCCCCGTGTCTTTTTATTTGAGAAAAGATTAAACAATGTGCTACCACATGCAGTTGTACTGGCAAAGAAAGAAATATAAAAGCTCCATGTGAAAATTTCCCTATGAAACTGACATGCCCCTATCCAAAGGATACAAGACAGAAAGACACCTTTTATGTGTCAGGGAAAAAAGCATCCTCTCGGTTAGCTCCAGTTTTTATTTTTGTAAGCTTGTCAGCTAGAGGATGTTATAATGTCCTACAAATCAATTAGTTGGAAACCTTCTCAAGAGCAAATTCGATTTCTTGTCCCCACAAGGATGTTCCATGTTTAATAGCCTATGAAATGTTGTAAAATTTAAACATGAACAAAGTATTTGGGTTTCTTAGTGATTGTGGATAAGAGAGGTGAAAAAGAACAAATATAGTTTAGTCACAGTATTTAAAAAAACCTGTAGAGATATTTAAATAAAATTAATTGCTATTTTAGAAGAAAATTTATTTCAAATTCTGTCTACATCAATGTATTTTGCATTATAAGCCACATAAAACTGAGAATTAATTGCTTTCAGGAGCATCCCATCAAGATATCCGTAAGGTACAGTAATATATTTTAAAATAATCTATAGTCACCAGAACATTTTTATGATTGTCAAGCTTAAATATTGTTTACTTTTTTTCCTGAATGAAATTTTAAGAGTAAAGTATCAGAAAAATAGTTCAATTGAAAAGGAGAATATTATAACCAAGTACATACAAAAACAAAAATGCTTTTTACCATTAAATAAAACTGGCCACTATGTTCTATTTATTTTTTTAAAAAAGATAATGTAGAATTTGTAAGGCAATTAAAATAACATATTAACTAAATATGAACCTTAGAAAATGAAATAATATCTGAGAACTTGAGATACCTACCATATTTAAATCTAAATGACTCAAATCCTTGTGTCACTGACAGAATAATGTCAATATGTAGAAAACTCTCCTAATAGATGTGATTCAAATTCTCTAATATTTTTATATTCTCCTACTCCTTGACACAATAGCAAGCTTATAGTAGACACCAGTACATGCTTGCTAAATGAAGGAACGAATGCATGTTTTCTGAGACTGAGGTAAAGCTCCCTTAGACTCTCATTTCACATAAATTTCTTGCCTTTTTTTTTTTTTTACTACATTCAAGCAAAATTATTTTTGAATACTGGAAATTTTGGTAGCCTACTTTTAGCAATTAAAATACCCTGTAAATCAGCAAAAAATGATAACAAGGTCATTATTCCAGTGACACGGTGCCTCACAATGAATATAAAACTATGCACAGTTACTGAACTATTCACAAGCTGTCCTGGCCATACTCTCTTGAATGCCCATGAGATGTGCTCTAGTAAACATGTGATATTTCCTTGTAACTAGTTGGCTTTGCTCCATTGCTTACATCTCACTCTTTACCACCTGTTCAGATCAGTGTTGCATGTGACAGTCATTGCTTAGTAATAGAAACACCAGTCATAACAAACTATGTCTATATATTAGGTCAGTGCAAAAGTAATCACGGTTTTTGCCATTACTTTTATATCATAAATTCTTTGAGGTCAGATATTGTGTCTTATTCATGATTGTTTCCTGTTGTTTAGTACAATGTCTGGTGCATGGAAGGTTTCAATAAGCATTTGCTGAGTGAATGCATGAATTTATGAATAAGGGAAGTGAAGAAAAAGTGGAAGGAGGAAGGAACAGAGGAAGGAATGGAGGAAGAAAAGAAGGGAGGAAAGGAGAGAAGTAGGAAGAAAGGAAGGGAGGAAATTCAGGCTCATCATCACCTTAGTGTCATTAGTATTAATACTTATCACTGATCCTCCTAGAGATTCAAATAAATAAGCACAATTTTCTAGGTCTTAGGCAGTACATAATCTAGTTGAAAAAATAATACACAATTGTAAGTGATAATTTGTTATACTACATACAGTAGGATAAAAAAGTAAGGTGATCAATACATGGTAGGCCAGAAGAGGGATGATCTCAGTGAAAAGGATGAGCAGAGGAGACTTCTGGGTAAATTTGGAATTTAAAGAAGCATAGGACTTAGGCATATGGAGGGTTAAAGGCAGTGAGAGTGTGGCAGAAGTTAAGGCCTGTGGTGTGCAATCTCCATGATGTGACCAGGTATATAAAATTGGGCTCTATGTCACTGTACGAGAGCAGGAGTTACGGGACGAGTACAGCCCTTGGTGTATATTGGGGCCTGGGCAGAGAACTTGAGACAACGTAAATTATTAAGGCAACATGAACTATTACATGAGAATCACCATTGTTTTGGAATAAACTGGATCATGCAAGCATCAGTGACTACTGAAACGGTAAAAAAATTTTGCCTAAAACATAGACATCAGGGAGGTATTTAGAGGGTAAAGACCATGGCTCTTATTTGTTCCTTCATGAGTGTTCAATACTTACAACTATACTTCATACTTTTAAAAAATGCATGGGCACACATCAGATGCATACCATAGCGGTGCTTCTTAGACTTTAATGTGCATAAAAATCTCCTGGAGATCTTATTAAACTGCAAGTCCTGCTTCATTAGGTCCGTGGAGGCACCAAAATTCTGTATTTCTTACAAAATTAAAAAAAAAAAATGCCAATACTGCTGGTCCAGGAATACCACTTTGAGTTGTAAGGTAATGGAGTAAATGCCTTTTGAGCCTTTGTTAAGTAATCAAGGAATTCTTATTCCTGCTTATAATGCCATAAACTAAAGCTGCTGCAGCATTTTTTATCTCAGCCTCTTTGCTTTGTAGTTTTGAACTTGGCCCTTTTCCTTCATGGCTGATGGCTACAGTGACTTTTACAACCTAATTGTAGAATCAGCAATGGTTTTATTATTTCGCTTTCCCAAATAAGAGATAGAATTGAATAGCTAAGAGCGAAGCAATAATTTAAAATTGTTAGATCTAAATCTCATTTATATAGAATCTCAAATCAGGGCTTTCAGGTATTTTTTAATTTTGTGAAAGAAGAGCTCATTAAATAGTCTACTGCATTTGTATGAGGAGGTTTTGCAACCAGGAGAAATATTTACAGTGCATGGCCTGCTCAAGGAGAGTTTTCAGTGATAAAGCATAAGAGAGAAAAATAAGGGATCAAAACAGAAAGTAATAACTTGTATGTGGTATTTTCTGAGCTGGAAAAGATAACATTGGATTTACAAAATTAAATGTAAAATCTCAATCAACTTTATTCACACAGTGAACTACATTAATTAATTTTAATTCTATAGCTTCTAAATATTTTAAGTACTGAATTCTTCATTACCAATAAAATTTCCAAGCTTTGATATCATATTAATGTACTGTTGTCATAGTCATTCTTATCTATTTCTCTGGCAATTAACATCTAGTCTTGGTTCTAGACAAAAAGAAAATCATAATTAAATCTGTTGGATTATTCATCATAGTTAGAAAGCTTATTGTGTTTTGATTTCAATATTAAGCATTCGTTTTTTAATAAGAAGTGCATATCTAACTCCCATGGGGAGCTTTTCAAAATATAAAAAGCCCAGAATTCCATTTTAAGTCTACTGAATCAGAATTTCTGGGGACAAAGGTTTATGAAAGAGATACACTAAAAAAGAAAGGGGAGGTTACAAGCATGTGGAGAGAATAGGGAAGCAGGAAGGACATGTAGAATTACTATATTATTTTCAACTTCTCTTCTGCTTTTTAAGTCAAAAGGTATTCCTAAATTATAGAAAATAACACTATTATATATCTAAGTCCTTCAAGTCTGGTCAAATTTGGAGAAGGAAAGAGGAAATACAGGCAAAGACAGAACTGCTACATTTTTATTTTTATACAGGGAAGGATATAAGAAAAAGAAACAACTACCTTTTCTATGAAAGCATTATATACATTTTTTTTTTAAAAAAGTCTATTTGTAAAACTTTCCAAAACTGTATGAAAACACAACAGATGAAAAATAAAATGTGACAAATGAAGAAAAGGAATAAGCTAAGAAGCAGTTATAAGAAATTGTACAATGACAAATTAGATGAATTATGTAGGAAATAAAAAACTGGCAAAAAAACCACAAACTAGGGAGCAAAATAGAAAAACAGAAGAGATAAAATGCAATTGGAAGAAAAGATAAATACAGGGAAATAGAGGGAAGAAAAAGGAACCTTCTTTGAACAAGGAGATGTTTCAAAAATCCAATACTGAGATTTACTTGTAATTTTGTTCATGAATTATTTTGAGACAGGTTAATCATTAACCCAGTTTACTGATTGGTGAAGAGAAAAGATGTAATAAAATGAAACTTGAGGAGGGTTGTGAAACTGAGACTTTTATGGTGCAATTTCCTGCAAATATGGTGCTTTTTCTTCTTTTTTTTTAATCCTAAGATCATTCTCATTGTCTCTTTGTCAGTGTCAAGAATTCAGGAGTTTGAAATACAGTTTCTGATACTTTCCTCAATGATAAATAAAGCTATTTTACCAGTCATATTAATTATTAGACAATATAGTCAATACTGTTTTCAGAGATTTTAATATGCTTCAGGAAGTATCTTTCAATTTCTATCGGATGATGGATTTTTGTAAAGAAGCAAAATAAATGCATGAATATTCAGGGCATATGCTAAGCCCAGCAACAGGACCCATTCCACTTAGCCTGTCCATAGACTAAGGGATTCCGTCTCGGTGGAAGGTCTGATAACCTTGAGGGAGCATCTGAGGATAGCCAGAACAATTGAAAGATGGCTAAAATTGGGGAAATCCAGCAGTTAGGAAAATGGAGAGAAGGGCAAAATAGTACAGAAAAAAAAGAGTGGAAAAATAGTATAGAAAAGAAACTAGGAAGGATAAGAAAACAGTGAAAATGGCTGAAATAATGGCCTTTTTTGAGTAAAAGAATGAAAGTTACAGGAGGTAAGAATAAAAGTCAAGGAGAGCTCAGAATGAGGAGGACAAGAATCCAGTCCATATATGAGCTACAAGATAATATCCAAACATATTAGTACAACAGGGAGCATGGAAAGGACCATTCTCTTCTCCCCACTGCCTTCTCAGCCACTTCTCCTCACTTTCGAGTTTAGCTCCAACACCCAGTAAAACTGAATAACTTTCTACTTCCTTGACAATACTGTTAAGTTGGGTAGGACAAATTCGTTATTCATCTTTAATAGTTAGCATAAAAGTTCCCTCTTTCTAGAGGTCTTTTAAGAGTTCTAGGGGAACTAAGTGCCCCTCCTTTGTATAGCTATTTATAAAATGTTTCTATTTGTGTTATTTTCATATGTATTGGACTTTACAGCAAGACTGAACGAGGGCTTTCTTCTCTTGAACAGAAAATACATCACTAAATTTGAACTGCACCGCAGATTCAACTTTCAGTTAAGACCTCCAGATCTTTTATGAGTAATTTGCAAGTAACTCAGTCAAATAAAAAGGTCCTGTCTTGTGTTATTCGCAATAGCAAAGACATAGAATCCACCTAGTTGTGAAGCAATGGTAGATTGGATAAAGAAAATGTGGTATATATACACCATGAAATACTACATAGTCATAAAAAGAATGAAATCATGTTCTTTGCAGAAGCATGGATGCAGTTGGAGACCATAATCATAAGCAAATTAATGCAGGAACAGGAAAAACAACAAATACTGTATGTTCTCACTTATAAGTGGGAGCTAACCATAGAGCATACATGGATGTAAATATGGAAACAACAGATACCGCAGACTAGTAGAGGTGGGAAGAAGGGAGGGTGCGCATTGGTTGAAAAACCACCCATCAGGTACTATGCTCACTATTTGGGTGATGATATCTGTACCCCAAACCTCAGCATCATGCACAATCCCCCTTGTGACAAGCCTGTACATTTACCCCCGTATATAAAATAAAATTTGATTATTTTAAAAAGGAACAGTCTTTACAGTGAACAATCAGACATAAAATGCACCTTTTTAGCCTGTTCTTTCTCCTGTTATCTTTTTTTTTCACTTCAGTAAACATTTATTGTACCTTACCAATACAAATGCTGAAACCATATAAATGGTTGTGTTTGTTTGTCACAGGAACTAGAGTCAGGATCAGGCCTTGTTAGATTTCATTTAATACTGTCTTTTTCCTGTGAGGTATAATAGTAGATATGCTCTTGGTACAATTTCCCATCTGCTCCTGATAATGGTTGCTATAAAAGAATAATGAGAATTCCTTCTATTCCTTCTAAAACTAGAAATAGACTGTTTCTTTTCCAAAGCAAACATCCTGCCAATGAACTGAAGGAAAATTATGTACAGTAGCAATTTATTTTAATGGGACATTTACCTAATATCAAATTACAATGAAATTTCCTTTCGATGTATTTATCTTATTCACATCAGTTTTATATATATATATATATATATATATATATATATACACACACACACACACACACACACATATACACGTATATATATATACACACACACATATATATATTTGTTATTATCATTGTTATTAATGTGTATACGAAAATGAATTCATCATAAAGAGTTTTAAGTACTAAATGTTTTGTAAGGGTATCTTGGGTTGTTTTTCTTTCTCCTCCAAGAAATGATGCCCTGGGCCAAAAAAAAAAATCATATATTCCTCAATTTCAAGCAGAGATTCAATACAGTGCTACCTAAAGTGAGGAAAACATATATATGTTAAATTTTTGCCCTCCGAAACTGAGGGCTACATTTTAAATCTGGCCCCAGACATGTTTTGGCGTTAGAACTTTGTTTAATAATTTGAATGCCTTTAGGTAGGGTATGAATGCATTCAAATCATTCTGTAAAGGCATTTGAATTGGTGACTCTTGCTTTAAAGAAAACTGTTGTTACAAAGTACAGAATTTTGCAAAGCGAATAGGTTTTACTTTGGTAAAATAAATGTTAGCTCTCTCTACGTTCATGGATTTATTTAACGCTTCTAGCCTTCTAACTTATTCATGAGAACTTCAGGACAAATAGAAAACATTTAAGGGCTGTGTTTTTGTCTCCATTTACTTAGATTTGTTAAGAAAACAAATTGGCCTTTCTCTGATACAAAGGCATCTTGTTCACAGCCGTGCTTGCTTTCTTATTAAGTAATCCTGGTTATAGAACACATGACTTCAGGCATAAAATTATTTCTACATAATTATTAGCATGATTCTGAATACATTAAATGTTTCATCGTGGAACATATTGCATGTAACTCAAAAAACAGTCTTAGGACATAATATTCCAAAGGAGGCATAGGTCATTTTAAACTTTCTAATTTCTCTTCTCTCTAGAGGTATTACTAATTTGGAGGCACATAAATAATTCTTCAAAAGTCATTTGGCAGGTAGAGGGTCATATAATATGTATGTGTGCATAGAGAAAAAGACATCAAAATTGTTTTTTTCCAAAATAAGACAATGTGTAATTAAACTTGATTATAGACTGGAAATACTTGATTGAAAGATCTACTGTCATTGGTTCTAAAACCCTGTAGTTCTCTACTGGTATTGGCCATGCCTATATTTTCACTCTGTAAGTCAATTATTGATTGGATACCTCCTATTAGCCAGACATTGTGGAAGGTGCTAGTCATCATTCTCTGCAGGAGGATGAATGGATTGGAGGAGCCCTGGAATAGAAGTAAGGAGACCAAGTAGGAGATATCACGGTAGTTAAAGTGAGGAAAGATGGTCGCTTGGATCAAGGAGGAGTCAGTGGCAGAAATGGAGAGAAGTGCATGGAACCAAGTGATATTTGGAAAGTAAATACACAGGACTTAATGCATTGAGGATAGAAACAAAGGAGAGAGTATCAATCAGACAGTTGAAGACACTTGTCTGGAATGCAGAAGAAATATTAGGACTGAAAATATAACTGAGAGCATTATTGGCAGAGCTATGTCTAAAATTTATGATGTGAGTTTTGTTCCAAATGTGTTTGATCCCTTATTTTTATTGAAATGATTCTGGGCAAACTCAAAGCTAGCAATCATAATCCAAACATATTTTGGGAATCCCTGAGTATCTGCATGATGACTAATTTTGTCATTATTGACATTTGCTACATCTAATATGTATTATTTTCATTTGCTGGCAGAGAGATTAATATCATAATTAGCATAATGTGGAAAATTGAGAGGCCGTATGATTCCCCACAAATTTGAACAAAATAGAATATTGTTTTGATGAAGCTGCTTGTGTTTTCCTACCCTAACTCCCACCCACCTATTAGTAAAAAAACAATGGTCAAAGATGATTTCAAAATATATTTTGAGAAAGTGTTGTGCTTTAAGAGAACAGAATTTAGCTTGTTCCTTAATACACTTCTATTCTGTGTTCACAAGAATTCCATGGGCTTTTGCTATGGCATAATCTTTAAATGCTGTCTAATGAAGGTAAATTGTTCAATGCAGTAAGTGTTCTCTTTAGTGTGACTGACTCCAACAAATATTTAATTTAGGGTAACTAGTAGGTGTCTGAAGTTTCACAATGATAAATAAGCTGTATTTTCTTGTCAACACTCTCAGTTTAATGGGGACAGCCTAGAAAATGCTGTGTTACAATATAACTATGGCGATTGCTTTGAGAACAAGATAGATCAATGATGTTGGCAAAATGGTAAGGAAAAGAAACAGACAAGTTGAGGTAATTATTATTGTAAAGGCCTTAAAGACGGTCTTTTCCCCATTTCCTATATCACCAAGCACAGCGCTGAGCGCTGCTCAGCTTAATAATTGCTTAAGAAATATTTGTTGATAAATTGAGCAGAAAACTAAGCAAAATATTATAATCTTCTTGATTGCTTTCTCATTCTGGAAAGGTTCAAAAGTAACTTTTTGAAATATATACCACAGCCTAGAGTGAAAAAGAGACATTTAAAAACAATTGTGTTTTTATCAAAGTTTCATCTCCTACCACAAATAACAAGTTATTAAGGAAAGCATTCATTTCTCAGGCTCTTGAGAACGCGAAGGCCTAGAAATACGATAAAGAGGGATCAAAACAGATCTCTGTGTCTAACATCAATTAATTGATTTTGAGCATTTAGCTTAGATTACAGAACCCCCAAGACATCAGCTAACAATCCACATCTAAGCACATGTTGGCCATCACTAAGCCTTATATGTCCCTCTGGCCAAGTTATACAGGCATTAAACACAAATTACTCTTTTTTTTTCCCCAAGCCTTAAGTTCTGAGGTTAGGTTTCTTATTTTCCAACTCATTATCTGTTGTATGGTAATACTCCTCTCCTTCGTGAAATTAGATGAGAAGAGGTGATGATAAAAACAATTGTGCATTTCTTGTTGACTGAGCATGCCCTCTGCAAATCAAAAAAAAAAAAAAAATGCACAAGAATGGATTCTCTCCCCATTATCAGGATATTGTACAATATCAATGATCTGTATTTTATTGAACAATATACAAGCCGGAGGAACCTAAGGATAAAGCAGACAAATGACATAAGCAAGTCATCTGTTAGATTTTTCTCAATTATTCATGTGAGTATCTAAAAGGTTAGGAATAGTTGTAAAAAAGTGGTGAAAACTATAGGTTTTACTTTCTTATCAATCTAGCTTGTATGAAGGAAAAGATTAAATTATCAAATGTAAATCTTTTCTAATTTTTTCTCTCCAGGAATGCTTTCCTCTTAAGCTACCACGTAGCATTTCAGGACCTTTTCATTTGACTGAAACCTCAAAGGAAATATTTTCAAGCCAACATCTACATCACTCACAAAACTGGCTTCTTATATTCATTACAATATTTATTTGAATGACATCTGTATTTTCCAGTATGGATACCACCAGTTCAACTGTGTCTTGTCCCTTTTTTATCATTCCCCCAATCCAAATTCTATTTTACTGATCCTAATTGTTACACTTCTTGCCTAGTTGATCCCATCATTATTGCTTTTCCTCCAGCCTGGTTATTCATTACATTTCACCTATGTTATGAATACACCCTCCTAATTGTTTCCTCTCAAACTCTTTCACTGCATAACATTCTACACAATCTTTCCAGATTAATCCTCCAGATACATAGTTCTTCTGGTGGATTCCCTGCTCAAAAATTTACACTGAATACTCAGTGCCTGCCTATTGAAGCCCAAATAGCTTATATAAGATTCAGAACCTCATAGTATCCCTGAGAGATACCTTTTTAGGCTTCTTTCAATGACTTTCTGAGTCTTCATCCATGCTTTAGCACAATTAGATAACTCATAGTGATGTCCTGGTCATTCTCCAGACCTTCGACTATTCTCCATCCTCCATCATGTGTGTCTTTATCTCTACTTATGTAATGCTTTCATTCCAATTTACTAGACCATGAGATTCATGAGAGCAGGAACTATAATCTTTTCTCACTCTAGTGCCTAGTAAAGTGTTGCTACCTGGTAGTGCTCAAAACATTTTTGTTAAATGGATAAACATGTGCCCCAAATACTATCTCTATTGTGAATACATTTTCAAGCAAAAGTTATCTATCCTATAAAATCATACTGTACTTGAACCGTATCTACTTTACTGTTTTACATAGTCTATAAAAATTAAATTTTGTTATGATTATTATTAGAGACAAGGACTCATTCTGTTATGCAAGTTTGAGTGCAGTGGTACAATCATAGCTCACTGTAGCCTCCAACTCCTGGGCTCTAGTGATCCTCCACCTCAGCCTCTTGAGTAGCTGAGACCACAGGCGCATACTACCACACCCAGATAATTTTTAAAAATTTTTTGTGGAGACAGGGTCTCACTTTTTTGCTGAGGCTGGTCTTGAACTCCTGACCTCAAACAATCCTCCCACCTTAGCCTTCCAAAGTGCTAGAATCATAGGCATGAGCCACCATGCCCAGCCTAAATTTCATTATTTTTATTGAAAATTTATGATTGTCTTTAATTCAGGGACATTGTCTTCTTTACCTTTGAGGTTTCCACCATGCTCATCAGTTAATTTTTTTTTTTTTTTTTTTTTTTTTTTTTTTACTAAATGACTAAATGAGTGACTGAGTTTCTTTTACTGGTAGGTGGTGAAACTGCAGAATGTTTGTGCACTTTGAAGGAATCTCTAAGAGCATAGCACATTTCAAATGTTCTGCACTTTATATTAGTGGTGGGGATGCCAGAGAATAGAGCTTTTACAAAGCTAATGCACTGCTGCTCAAGCAACAACACTGCATTCTAGTAGACTCCTCAGATAAAGGGAAAAGAAACAAAACAGGAAAATGTCTGTCATTCCCAGTCTTCAAGTTATATGAATGACCTCAAAATGATACTCTTTTCACCCAATAATCATAAAGGTACAATCTTGAATGACATAATCTACATGAATGTCCAATAAATCCATGAAAAGATGCTTAATAGTGCTAGTAATCAGAGGAATACAAGTTAAAACCACAACAAGATACTACTTCATATTCTATAAAATGGCAAAAATTAAAATGACTGACAAGACCAAATATGGACAAAGATGTAGAGTAACTGGAACTCTCAGTCATCACTGGTGGCATTGTAAAATGGCACAACCACTTTAGAAAACTGTTTAGATACTGTTTGACAATATCTCATAAAGTTAAACATTTGGCCCAGTCATTCCACTTCTACAGAGTTACTCAAACTAAATTAAAACATATGCTCACAAAATGGCCTGTACACAAACGTCCACAGCATCTTTATAATAGCCAAAAACTGAAAGCAACCTGAAATGTGCATCAAAAGGAGAATTGTGGTATATCTATACAATGGAATATTAATCATCAATAAAGGAATGAACAACTGATATATTTACATGGATGAGTCTCAAAAGTAGTACGCTGATCAAAATAGTACATATTGTATGATTTCATTTATATAAATTTTTAAAAAGACAAAACTAATCTATGGTGATATAAATCAGAAGAATAGGTGCCTATTGGGGCTGGGAACTGACTGGAAGGTAGCATGAAAAAACTTTCTGAGGTAATGGAATTTTTTTTTTAATTGAGGTGTCACTTTTTCAGTGGGACCACTTGACAAAAGTTAACAGATTGAGGATTTAATATCTATACTAACTTATACACCTGCCACAGTCACATCCAGTAAGAAAGCATGGAAAATATATTAGATGGCAGAATCTGAATATTATACAAAGTATCTTGACAGATTGAAATTCTCAACTAAATATGACAGGTTGAAATGTTATATAAGAACAAACTCTTCCTCCTCTCCCAAATAAGTCTGTTTCATCTTATATAAAATTTTACCTCAATTAAGAAATAAAAACCCTAACCCTATCATGGGGAGGGGGGAGGGGGGAGGGATTGCATTGGGAGTTATACCTGATGTAAATGACGAGTTGATGGGTGCAGCACACCAACAAGGCACAAGTATACATATGTAACAAACCTGCACGTTATGCACATGTACCCTACAACTTACAGTATAATAATAAAAAATAAATTTAAAAAAAATAAAAAAATAAAAAAATAAAGAAATTTTATCCAAAAAAAAAAAAAAAAGAAATAAAAACAATATCATTTTTGACCACTCTCCTTACTTACACAATACCTTAGCCATGCTAACAATCAGGGCATCCAACAAATCTAAGTACTTTCTCTCTCTTACTTCACACAGTACATATGGACTCTTCTTATGCAAGAAAAGAACCGAAATAGGCTGATTGCCAAACCTCAGTCATTTGCAGACAGAATTTAAAAGTGTTTGGAAGACTAATCAGGTTATACGGGAACAGACTTCGTGAACCATCAGGGATATTATACAATTCACCCTTTTATCCCCACACAAAACGATCAATTTAGACAATCTATAAGACTAGTCAAGTGGCATCTATCTTTCAGTAACACACGTGTGTATGTGGGGGAGTATGTTCATTAGATTAAAAAGGAAAAAGTGTAGTGATCCAATGATCTTGAATTTAAAGAGAAAATGTCTCAAGAAAGCCTGTAAAAGCTCTTTAGAATAAAATTTTGACAATATAAAGGCAAATCATTCCAGTGAGTATAAAACAATGGGTGGTATCTAACAAGATGTGTGCCACTGTATGGACAACCTCAAAGGTGCTCAGATTCTAATAGAGTATGAACATGGGAAGAAATGAGGGACAGAGAACTGAGGGCAAATATTGGAAGAACAACATAGAAGTGTATAAACAATGAGGAAACGCTGAGCTTGGAATGAATTGAGGCTTGTGATAATGTTAAAGACAACATTCGGGGCCTTTTAACTTCCATTTGGAGGAAGAAGAACCAGAAAGATGAAGGTTCACTGCTTGGGGCAGAAGGGAGAAGGTTAGGGATAGAGGTGACACAGAAAGCAACAGTGCACAGCTCCTTTTGCTTGTCTGCTCTGTCAAGGAGAATGTTCATCAGACTGGAAAAGGCGTAACCGTATAAGGGAAATGAAGCCCAAAATAGGTGAGGGAATTTTAAAAGAGCACCTTGCTGCTCTAAATGAGCTAAAATCTCTGGCCCTGGACCAATAACATTCCAGTGAAACGAGAGAACTTGTGCAATACAGTCCTACCCCACTCTCAGTAGTCTTTGAGGAACTATGTTAACACTGCAGATGGGCAAATGTCATCCCAATTTTTAAAGACAGGAAGAAGTCACTGCGACTGTGTTCCATCTATTCCTGCTAAAGAGCATTTCTGGATGATGGAACAAGGAGCAAACAAACACTTGTTAACAAAGACAACGTGGAGGCAGCTAATTTGGGTTTGTATGACAACTCGTTCTAACACTAGACGCGTGTGCCTGTGTTTGCAGTTGAATCTCTTTTGCAGTATGAAAATTGAATTTCACATTTCTTTTTTTTTATTTTTATTTATTTTTTAAAATTTATTTATTATTATTATACTTTAAGTTGTAGGGTACATGTGCATAACGTGCAGGTTTGTTACATATGTATACTTGTGCCATGTTGGTGTGCTGCACTCATCAACTCGTCATTTACATCAGGTTTAACTCCCAATGCAATCCCTCCCCCCTCCCCATGATAGGCCCCGGTGTGTGATGTTCCCCTTCCTGAGTCCAAGTGATCTCATTGTTCAGTTCCCACCTATGAGTGAGAACATGCGGTGTTTGGTTTTCTGTTCTTGTGATAGTTTGCTAAGAATGATGGTTTCCAGCTGCATCCATGTCCCTACAAAGGACACAAACTCATCCTTTTTTATGGCTGCATAGTATTCCATGTGGCACATATACACCATGAATTTCACATTTCTAAACAACTTAAAAATCACTTCTTTTTTTTCCCCAGCTAATAAAAGTTAAATTTTCTTAAAATGAAGGAACCATATAAATAATGAATTGTGTTCGATTGTACAAGAGCAGCATGACATCCAGTTGCCCACCACTTGAAAAACTGTGAGGCCCTCTGGCAAACAATGGACAGAGACAATGATCTAATACATGCACCATTTTATGTATTTGACATGGTGACGATGTGTCTCCCTTCTACAAGAACAGAGCAAGAGGAAATCACATTGCAGAATAGTTGGGGAATCTACACAGGAGGGAGTCTTCTGAAAAGAGATTTAGACTGGATCAACACCTAGAAAAATGTCGAATTTTTGAAATATGACATCATTATTTACATTTATTCTTTTGGTTTTCTTCTATCACTTTCAATGTATTTTTATAATGAAGAGACATACATTTATGATCAGAGAAAAGTAACCCTATACACATTTGGGAAATAAATTGATATAATCTTACCAAAACAAGGTATTTTTTCTGGATTTTTTTTATTCAAGAGTGAGAGAATAGATAAAATAGTCTTTCCCAATACTGTATTTTCATTATTTAAATACGATATTTTAAAATAAAGTTATCATATTTTATCTACTATGGCATCAGCACCTGCAGACACAATTTACTACCATATTTGCATTAGTAGATATTACTAAAGTTTTCATAGATATGGCCATATATAGTGGGTAAAATATATCAAAAATCATAAATAACATTTTATTCTTTCTCATGTAACATTATTAAGCTCCTCTAATATAATTTCAGAGCTTTTGTTAATGGTATTTTTCTACACACTAGTTTTGAATAAATTCATGTCTACCATGAACTCTCTAGGGAGAAAGGTTGTTAAAAATGTTGTTACAAGTTCCATAAACTTAGTTTACTTGATATCTTATAAACATACTGCCTTTTGCAAAATAGAGATTAATACCGAAATCAGGAAAGCTTAGAATTATTAAGACAGATGTACTGCAGGGAAATAAGGGAAAATCACTCTAATTTTGTTTTGACATTCAGAATATAAAGATAATAGGTATTATCATGATGTGAACATGTTCCATCAAAACTCCCATTCAGGCTGGGCGCAGTGGCTCATGCCTGTAATCCCAGCACTTTGGGAGGCTGAGGTGAGTGGATCACAAGGTCAGGAGATCGAGACCATACTGGTTAACACAGTAAAACCCCGTCTCTACTTAAAAAAAAAAAAAAAAAAAATTAGCCAGGCATGGTGGCAGGCACCTGTAGTCCCAGCTACTCGGGAGGCTGAGGCAAGAGAATGGCATGAACCCGGGAGGCGGAGCTTGCCGGGAGCCAAGATCGCACCACTGCACTCCAGCCTGGGCAACAGAGCGAGACTCCGTCTCAAAAAAACCAAAAAAACACAACTCCCATTCAATACCATTCTTTTTCCATATATACGTACATTTTTCCCCCCTTATCCTTAGCCTTAATACAAAACTTCAGTTTATATCTCCCCTGGTTTTATTTTCTATTAATATTTCATTTACAGCTTGCAATTTTGTTACATACTGCCCTAATCCTATGTGTATTGAAGAAGGGTATAAATCGATAAAACTTAAAACTCAGTTTGCTCCTTTAAGCAATATAGATGTTTTAATTAATAAACACAAACGAATAAGGTTTTGTATTCTACATTTAAAGAAATATCACACCGTCAATGTGAAAAGAAATGTGTAAGCAAAAAAAGAACAAAGATCAATCTGGGACATTGGCAATACATTCCAGATTCAGGAACAACAATTTAAGTATCTATCTACTCATCATTTCTGGTATGATCTTTTGTTAAAACCAGGAAAGGCATTTACCATACAGAAATGTTGATTTTGTCAAACAGATCAAGACATCATTAATACTATGCCAAAGAATAATTATCTTATTGTGATAATTTCTTACTTTTATATACTTCATAAGCTGCTATCAGATGATTATTCCATTTGAGATCCATGTAAAGTATAAGGTCAGAAAAATGTGTTATTATTCCTAGGGTAAAGACAAGGAATTGGGGGTCTAAAGATTTGTCCGAGTTGTCCTGCAGATAAAAGTCCCAGGATTAGGCCCCAGACTGTTATCACATTTCAGTGAGATTCCCATTATTTAGTACTGGCTCTTTTCTGACTCAAATACTTAGATATTAAAGAGATATGCAGAGACATGAAAAATAGAAAATACAAAAAACTGGCAAATTGTGCACGTTTAAATCCTTGTGAAAATAATAAACCAAATACTTCATAATTATAGATCTTTTTTGGTAGAAAAAAGATGATTTGATACTGACTTTCCTATTAAACATCTATTTTGTCTTTCATTTTGATAATGCTGTTATATTCAGTTAAATATAATCATTACGTGAATAAACAACGTGGATCAAAAAAGAATGAGAAATATCAACCCAGAATATGTTTGAAGCTGATTTAAAGAGAACAGCATCCCTAGATTAGATTACACATTTTTGTAAAGCTGCTATATTAGAATGTCATGCTGACATAATTCTTGATCATGTGTTTAATGGGTAAAGTATGCATAGTGAACATTTGTGTAGAGCTCATCACATCTAATTTTTTGTTTTCTTTTGATACACGAAGGTGAATGATGCAATTGTGGTATTTCTGCTGTTAAACTTAATGAAAATTCTGTCACTATCAATCAAATAGATATTTTTTCTTGTTTGTTGTCCAAACAAATATGTTCAAAAGTAGTTCATTTTTATTGAAAAGTCTTGTACTCACATGATGGAAAAAAAAAAAAAACACGAACAAGGCTTTAATTTCTTTCACATGCACTTGCTTGCAAGATATACACTGGAGATGAGGGAAAGTTTAGTTTTATATTTATGTAATTCAGCTTATGTAGACAGACCAGGTGTTATAAAAATGGACAGATTTTTAAACTAGTATGTTTCAATAAATAATATCAGCTAATCTTCAGCAATGAATATAAACATGTGTAATCCTTCTCTATAAAAATACAAGGTTGACTGGGGCTCATCTGAAGTGTTGCTGCAACAGTGTGATGTCTGTCCTGGCCAAGAGTATGTGGGATGATTTATCTCAATATGTTTTTGCAGTAATCGGTCATACTGAAATCATGATGGGACAACAAATCACATTGTATGCCATACAAAGAAATTATATATGAAGAATAATTTCATTCCCAAGTATTTAAAATTGATATTCTATTTTGAAGATCACCATAGAATTAGAAACAATGTAAAAGAATAGACCTTGGAATAATAACTATAATTTCTTTCAAAAAGAGAATTCATAAAAATAGAAATCAAGGTCTCAGAGAAGAACCATTTATAAACATTAAAATATTACCTTCTGCCATTCCTAATTTAGCATATGAAGGTAACTTTTTAAAATCTCTGCTGTTCATAACTGAGAGCCAGAAACAAAACTTCTGCATGATGGTTAAATGTTCTTTGTTCTTTGTACATAGCAACATTATCCCCTTGCCAATTTTAACAATATTAAGAAACGTATGCCCCACTCTCCAGAATAAATAGTTGTGTAGAAGAAAATGCTTTGAAAAATTCATTGTCGTCTTAAAATATGAAAATCAATTTAGGAAAATATTTATGTCGCTTCTACATAATAGCCTTTGGGTAAGTACGGATTAACTTGACAGAGGTCTTACACGCTTAAACATCGACATTTAAATTTTGATTGACAACCAACATTAATGCTTTTGTTTTAGATATTTAAATGTAGAGAAGTAACATTTGCCTGCAAGACTGAGCAAATGAATTAATTTGTTCAATAAATATTTATTGAGTGTATTGCATCCTGCATCAGACAGTTCCTGACCTTAGGCATTTCACTGCAGGTATAGATAAACGATAAACAAACAAATATATACATACACGCAATAAACACATATTGTGGTAATAGCGACAAAGGAAAATCATGGGATGCTTTAACAGAGAATAATGAAGAAGAAGAATGGAGACTAATAACGCTCAATAGTTGAGGATTTGCTAGATTATGGTGTAACTTTAGATGAAGTGACCTGGAAAGGCTTTGAAGATGAAGTTACTGAAATGGGAGATGCACAAAGAATAATAGAATTAACCACTTATCCAGATGGAGAAAATAGGATATATGAAGCTTCTGAGTCAGGAAAGAACTTTATATGTCTGAATATAAAGAAGCTGAAAGAAAACAAGAATGGTTGGAGCCCCTTGAGTGAAGCGAGAGTGGAATGAAATCAACTTAAACATACAGATTCATGTGCATGGATGTTCACTACAGTGACCAAAATTTGGAAGCAGTCCAAAGGCCCAATAATTGAATAATAATTATTTACAATCATATCTGGGATTGTGCTATATTGTATTCCATTTTAAAATGACACATAAAATATAAAACAATTTTAATTATTAAATATCAGGGAAATATGAAATAAAAGATAAAATGTTTTTGTACAATACTACTTGCTAATGGGACAAAACTCAAGAAAATATCAAAAGGTTGAAAACAAAGGTAAAACCTATTAAGAAGGCAACCTATGGGAGAAAGACTATAGGTGTTTTTACTTTTTTTTTTTTTTTTTCTCTGAGATGGAGTCTCACTGTGTTGCCAGGCTAGAGTACAGCGGTGTGATCTCGGGTCACTGAAACCTCTGCCTCCTGGGTTCAAGTGATTCTCCTGCCTCAGCCTCTCGAATAGCTGGGACTACAGGCGTGCACCACCATGCTCAGCTAATTTTTGTATTTTTAGTAGAGACGGGTTTCACCATGTTAGCCAGGATGGTCTCGATCTCTTGACCTCGTGATCCACCCATCTTGGTCTCCCAAAGTGCTGGGATTACAGGCGTGAGCCACTGCGCCCGGCTGTTTTAATTTAATACTTTTGTGCATTTTCAAACTTTTCTATATTGAACTTTAAAAAGTATAAGCAAAAATGAAAAATAAACAAAGTGAAACCACCATATTGCTTTTCTTCTGAAATATTAAAAAATAAACTAAAATGGGCACAGAACAAAAACTATAGTATTCCTATATGCATGTTAACATTGAGAAAAACAGTGAGACAAAATGTTTGAATCCTGGTAACTATGATAGAAACAGAGTGTGCCTATATGCACGTGTGTGAAGGGAAAGGTATTCTCTATCAATTATCTTTATTTATCTATTTATCATTTATCTATCATCTATTAGTTATCTATCAGTTATCTATTTTATCTATCATCTGTCTGCTTACCATCTAGCTGTGTATCATAAAAAGAAGACATTTACATTAATATTCGCTATCGATCTATTACCAAAAATCACTATTGAATTGTTTACAAAACTCAGCATGCTTTGCCAAACAATTAAGACCTTTATTTGTATTCATAAGTTTAAATGAACATTTGGCAAAAAGATTTAGCTGACCACTACACTTAAATCCATTTGCTCATAATCTTCTTTTGACATAAGAAAAGAATGACAAAATCACAAACATATTCAAGCACTCTAAGCTCTCCCTCTGTGTTACATCTATTCTACCTTATTCAAGAATATCATTTTGTAAAAGAAAATAAAGGTGACAATAATATTAATACAACTCCTAATTATTTTGAAAAAGATATTTTAGTAGTAACTCCCACCTATTTTTATTTTCCAGTACACATCTAAATAACTACTTTCTGAAAAGCAGACACATACTGCCTTGTTTGAGAAAACAAACTATATATGGAAAAGGACTACATAAAAAACTTATTAGATAGATTTCTAAATTTAAGAGAAATTTGTGCTTTATCATGGAACAGCAGGTGCTTGATTTGATACAAAGTCCAGAGGAGTAAGATTTAGACGGTACAATAACTTGTCCATTTATCAGTTATGCAACTTTGAGCAAGTCACTTCATCTCCTTTAGATTATTCATTTGTGGGGCTTAATACATAATTTTACCACCTAGAGTTGTTGTGGATAAAATTATATGAGTATCTGGATCTCATATTTTAATTTTCTTCTTTTACTGCTCCATGATGCACTGTTGATAAGATTTTCAAAAATTATATACATATATATTTTTATTTTATTGTATACATAAAATTCAAAAATTATATATTATATATACACAAATATATATATTTATTTTCAGGATAAGTTTTTATTTTGAAATGTGAGATACTGGTAGAATATGCGGGGGGTAGTAACTCAGGCCTTAAATTACAAGTGGTAATAATTTGATCCAAAAGCAGTACAGTATTGCAAGTTATTCATTGCCTTTTAATCAATTTTTAAAGATTTGGGTTCCAGCAAGGAGAATGACAAATGATGATGTAGCCAGGTTTCCAGGGCTTTCTTTGCAAATAAACAATGCTTGGTTTTGATTTTGCCAAATATCAATTCAGACTAAGCTTTCCCCACATACGTATGTGCACTGGATCAGAAATGTTTTTCCATGCCTTTAATATCAGGGAATGGATTTTTGACCAGCATAAGGTTTATTTCTGGATCAGTTTCCCCCTTCTGTGAAATGGCAAGATGTTTGCTACATTACATAAAAGATAAACTCAGCCTTAGACCAAGGCAATCACTTTGTGTCCTTAATAAAGAAAAGTAATGGTAGTAAGAACCAGGCCAGTTGCCAGAGCCTGCTTATACTGGCCAAACTTCTGCTGTAGCAGGTTATGTACATCTATCCTGGTTAACATTCAACCTGTGGAAAGTGGCTTCCTTGTTACTATTACTATTATAATTAGGATAATGTTTCTCATATGGGCTTTTGACTAAGGAGATTAAAAAAATCAATTAATTAACCAATCCGCAAACAAACAACAGCCAAAAGAATTTCTGGAGTTTAAAAAATTATGCCTGCCTTTGAAAGAACTGTATTGTGACTGAACAGCACTGGGCCATCAAATTGATATTTAGTGCATTAAGAAAATTCATTTGATTTGGGAGGCATCTTAGTGGCTTTCAGGAAAGTAGTAAATGGATGTTTATAAAAACATGTAATAGAGAACAAAGATTTCTGCTAATACATATATGTTATTATTTGTATAAAGCATTCTAATATTCTGCTTACATTTTTCTCTCCTTCTATACATGCATAATAACATTTCCATAGCAGTAGGACCAGGTGCTCTGAGGTATTTTTTTCCAGTAATACGGATGGAAAATAACTATGGAGGGTTCTCTACATTCATTTCAACTCATCATTAATTTTAGTTAAAAATTAAGATTTATTAAGGGTCAACATATCGGAGGTAGAAGAAAAGAGTATTAGTTGTGAAGGTGTTCACTGGGAATCAGAGAACCATGGTTAATGTTAACTACAAAGAAAAATTAATCTCAAGGCACTCACAGATGCCAGGTATGTCTGAAGTTCTCTTTAACTCCATTAGGAGAAAATTATTATTTTACATTTTTATTGCCACATAATTGTACATATTTATAGGGTACAATGTGATGTTTCAATACGTGTATACATTATTTAGTGATCAAATCAAGATAATAAGCATATCTATCACTTCAAACATTTATCATGTATTTGTTTTGAGATATGCAATACCTTATTGTTGACGGTAGTCTCCCTACTGTGCAACAGGATACCAGAACTAATTCTTTCTTTCTAATTGTGACTTTGTACCCATTGACGATCCTCTCCCCATTCTCATCTTTCCCCTACTTTCCCCAGTCTTTGGTAACCACTATCCATTTACTGCTTCTATGAGATCAATTTTTTTAGATCGTGCATATGAATGAGAACAAGCTGCATTTGTCTTTCTGTGTCTGGCTTAGTTAATATAACATATGAAAAAATGTTCAACATCACTATCAGGAAAATGCAAATCAAAACCACAATGAGATATCATCTCACTCCAGTTAAAATGGCTATTATCAAAATACAAAAGATAAAAAGTGTTGGCAAGAATATGGAGAAAAGGGAACTCTTATGCACTGTTGGTGGGAATATAAATGAGTACATCCATTATGGAGGATGGTATGGAGGTTCCTTGAAAACTTAAAAATAGAACTACCATATGATACAGCAATTCCACTACTGGGTACAGAGACAAAGCAAATAAAATCAGTATGTCATAGAGATACCTGCACTCCCATGTTTTTTTTTTTTTTTTTTTTTTTTTTTTTTGAGACGGAGTCTCGCGCTGTCGCCCAGGCTGGAGTGCAGTGGCGCGATCTCGGCTCACTGCAAGCTCCGCCTCCCGGGTTCACGCCATTCTCCTGCCTCAGCCTCCTGAGTAGCTGGGACTACAGGCGCCCACCACCGCGCCCGGCTAATTTTTTTTGTATTTTTAGTAGAGACGGGGTTTCACTGTGGTCTCGATCTCCTGACCTTGTGATCCGCCCGCCTCGGCCTCCCAAAGTGCTGGGATTACAGGCGTGAGCCACCGCGCCCGGCCTGCACTCCCATGTTTACTGCAGCATTACTCACAGTAGCCAAGATATAGAATCAACTTAAGTGTTTAATAATGGATGAATAAGGAAAATGTTGCACATATATGCAATGGGATATTATTCAGCCATATAAAAGAATAAAATACTGTCATTTATGACAACATGGATGAACCTGGGGATATCATGTTAAGTGTCTGAAATTCTGACTCCCGAAATGTTATAATGTCCTTGGTTTAGGATATTAGCTTGAGTGAAATGGCAACAAGGTTTGCACAGATATTTAAAAACTGACTAATAACACAATACTAAATTCTCATAGTATCTTAAAGCCTACAGAGCATATTAATTTATTCAAAAAACTTTCACACATTAACTCTATGAAAAATTGAGGTCACCTTTTATACTAATTTTATAACTTTGAAGAGTAACCAGTGATATTTAGAGAAATTATATTAGTCAGGGCACTCTCACACTCACATTCCAGTGCTCTCATTTCTCTCTCTATCTCTCTCTCTGTCTCTCTCTCTCTCTAAACCAGAGAGGGAGAGACTTATTGTAGTAAATTGGCTCATTACAAATCTGGAGAAGTCCCAAGATTTACAGCCAGCAAGCTGGAGACCCAGGAAAGCCAATGATGTAGTTCTAGTCTGCATCCAAAGGCATGAGAACCAAGAAAGCCAATGATGTTAAGTTCCAGTCCCAGAACTGGAGGCTTAAGACTCAAGAAGACCCAAGGTTTCAATTCAAGTTCAAAGGCAGGAAAAGATGGATGTTCCAGCTTTAGCTATCAGGCAGGAGTTCCTTTTATTCAGGCTTTTTGATCTACTTAGGTCTTCAATTGATTGGATCAGACCCATCCACACAAAGGAGAACAATCTGCTTTGCTCACTCTACTGATTCAAATGTGGATCTCTCCAGAAACAGCCTCATAAACACACCCAGAATAATGTTTGACCAAATGTCCCAGTACCCTGCAGCCCCGTCAAGTTGACACATGAAATTAACCGTCACAGAAATTAAGTAACTTGTTGAAGTTAAATTGAAAATTGATAGAGTTGAGATTTTTATTACCAATCGGTTCCAAATTCTAGCCCGATGTGGTTTTTTTTCCTTTTATTATATTAAATTTATTACAAAATGTTCTTAAAGCAAATTTGGAGAAGGCTAGATTTCTTCAGGTCAGAAATTCTGCCTTATTCAATACATGAAGAAAGCTCAAATGAATCTATTTGACAGACCCGGAGCAGTTATTTTGTCTGATGCTAAGGTTTTGATTTACAAGTGTAAGAAAAAATTGTCTTTGTGCTTTCTATCTGATTATGGCAGCCAAGATTGAGTGGTGAAAAACAGGAGAAAAACATGCTAATACAGGGAAAAAAACATAAAGAGAGAATTTTTGCAACTCAGAAATAAACTTATATATACAATGAAGAGTCTATTTTATTCCCAAAATAATAATCTAAAATTTTATTTTAAAAATGAGAAAGCTTGAGAAGTATTTATTCGATTATATATTGATTTCCATTTTTTTTCTCTATTTTTAATTTAGACTCAGGGGCACATGTGTTGGTTTGTTACAAGGGTATATTGCATGATGCTGAGGTTTGGGCTTCTATTGATTCCATCACCAACATAGTGAACATAGTACCCAATAGGAAGTTTTTCATCACTTGCTCCCTCTCCTTCCTTCCTCCTTTTGGAGTCCCCAATTCTTGTTGGAAATTTGCTTTAATCTTAGGGGAACATTCATAGAAAAAAACTGTACAAAGGATTTCTTTACGCATTCTCTATGATGAAAATCATGTTGACATTGTTCTGTCATTAGAAGACATGCACAAAAATAGTTTTTGATAAACTAGTGCTTAATGTCCTCATAATGTAAGTGGAAATAATGAAAATACACTGCAAGAAACTATTTTTCAAAGTCTTTGACATTTTTACTTTTTTTCAACTAAACACATTCCTTTTGGGTGAGCTCTTTATATTATTTAAAATGTTTTACTAGATAGTTTATGTAAATACCTTATCCTGGAGTAACGTTTAAGGCATTATTTGGAAATAACATAGTTTCTCCTAAAGTATGTCTGTTTTTATCCACAACAGTAGAGTAGTAGGTAAGTGTGTGCTAAGAAAGTACAATATTCTGTTTGTCACTGTACATTATTTTAGTTACCATATGAGCTAAGGGACTATGCTATTGTTAAGGTTACCTTTATAGTATGATTATACTTGTTATTTTTCTTGCTTTAAGTTTGTTGGCATTTCACAAGAAATAATACACACAAACACAAAGTTAACTTGACCTGTGATTATGAGAAAATGGTACAATAAGTTAAGCAACACATTTAAAACAAATGGTTCAATTACTCAATTTCATGTGGTACAGTTTTAACATTGTCAATACTTCCTCAGATTAAATATATGAAAACATTAATAACTCATGTAAGCCATGTATAAGGCAGTTACACATCCTACCACATGTAAAGTATGCTACTACGTCTGAATTAAAATAAATATAAGATTAAACTATTACTTTATAGAAGGTTAACATTCTGTTAGGAAACAAGATGTAAGCATACAAAAAGTTAAATAAAGTTTTAATTAATGTTCAAGACAATAGAAGACATATCATGTGCAATACCTGATTAATTTCCAAATTGGTTATATGACAAAATATTGTAGTGGAGGGAGAGAGAGAGAGAGAGAGAGAGAGAGAGAGAGAGAGAGAGAGATCTTCAAAGATGACCAACAAAAGGTCTACAGAAGAGAAATGTATGAGTTTTCCTGAAAACCAAACAAGTTTTGAGAGTTGATAAGACATGGTTGATGGCATGTATAAGAAATAAAAAGTGCAAGAACACAGAGGGATTTATGACAGCATAATACTGAGATTATATTAAAATAGGCATTGAATATCAGGAAGGGTGATTTTATACCAGATTTTGTAAATAGAGGGGATCTACTAAAGGTTTTAAGGACACAAATGACATGATAAAAGTTATTTTTATGGCTGATCACAGTATTATAAATGGATTGGAATGGAGAATGTGATTACAAATGGAAAGGAAAGCAGGCAGAAAGAACAGACCAGTGGCAATTACAACATAAGGTATTATGACTTTTATCTAAGAACTTGGAAAAAAAGAGGTATTGAGAAGGAAAAGTGTAGCCTGCAAAGGAAGAGCAAAAGTGGGTTTGAACCTTAAGAGGTTGGAAGGAATAGGAAGTCAACTGTGGGGATGACTTTGGAGAGGAGAGCAGGGATGAATTTGCAAAGTCATATGGAAATTGCAGTCGTACAGAGATATCCACATGTCATGTCCATGGTAGTAGGTCTAGAAATACAGGTTGGAACAGAGATTAAAAAAACAAAAAAACAAAAAAACAAAAAAACAACAAAAAAAAACAGGATAGCCAAAGCCGGAAGATGAGATGTAAACAAAGGTGAGGTCAGAGTGAGAAAGAGAAAACGATAAGCCTCAACTGATGATTCTGATATATGACAGGAATAAAAAAACTGGGAATATTACAGAAGCTAAAGGGTTACAGTTTTTTTTTCTTTAAAAAAGGAAGGAGCATATCGCAGTGGTATTGAACAAGATAAAATGGCAGAGAAGCCAATGGATTTGGCAAATACATTATTGTTGATTTTGAAAGTTTATTCTACAGCTATTATAAGGAGTGCCCACTATGTTCCAAGCACTATTCCAGGTTCTAAAGATACAGCAGTGAGCTCTCGTGGAATGAAGGCAACATAAAACAAACAACTAAGAAAACTGATGGCCGGGCGCGGTGGCTCAAGCCTGTAATCCCAGCACTTTGGGAGGCCGAGACGGGCGGATCACGAGGTCAGGTGATCGAGACCATACTGGCTATCCCGGTGAAACTCCGTCTCTACTAAAAAAAATACAAAAAAAACTAGCCGGGCGAGGTGGCGGGCGCCTGTAGTCCCAGCTACTCGGGAGGCTGAGGCAGGAGAATGGCGTGAACCCGGGAGGCGGAGCTTGCAGTGAGCTGAGATCCGGCCACTGCACTCCAGCCTGGGCGACAGAGCGAGACTCCATCTCAAAAAAAAAAAAAAAAAGAAAACTGATGCATGATACAAGGTGATAAAGAATATGAAGAAAGTTAAAATGCAGTGTAAGGAAGTGGAGAGTGAGAACAGCAAGGGATTACTGTGGTCATGGTAATAGGAGCTAATAGACACACCTGAGGGAAGTTAGAGGGTAAGAACTGTGGATATCTGAAGGAAGAAGGTTGAATTTCAATAGGAGGAATCAAAACCAAATCTATAGAGAGAGAATAGTGAAGGATTTATGTTGGAATGAATTATGGTTTTGTGTAGCTAATTTTCTTAAAGAATAAACTGGCTTATCCTCTTGATAAGGAATTAGTGGTGAAAGAAGCTTTGAAGACATTTAATACTAGGAAATAAGAAATCAGAGTTGTGAAAAGATATGTTAAAGTTAGGGCATTGCCTCCATGAGCAGGCCATTAAAACTATCTGAAAATGTTGAAAGGACTAGGAAAAGCACTAGATGATGATGCTAGATTTCTGAAGTTATCCCTCATCATTGGCTCCAAATACGCATTGCATTTAAAATTTAATTTGATAATATTTTAAAGTATACACACAAATAATTTAAAATAGCTGCAAAAATATGATCATCTATGATCCCTCTCTTTTCTTGGCTCACTCCTCTCCTCCTCCATCCACAACAAACCTTCCTCCACTAAAATAACCTAATTATTTATTTCTGTAATTTTGCACTTGATTTTTTTCAATTTATATAGTCATACATATTTTTGTACAGCAGAGGGTGAGAAGATATGGATATGAACGAAAATGAAAACAGAAATAAATTAAAATTCTTTACCAATGTAAAAAATAAATCTTATTGGTCTTACGATAATGCATTGTCCTCTGTGATCACCAAAAGTCTACAAAACAAAGCCAGCCAATCTCTTGGGAGAATGTAGAAAGTTTAGGGAAATGTAATTATATTTTATTTGCAGAAGGAATCAATATGGCAGTACTTTTCAAGTTTAATTCAATCACAAACCTAAAGAACAGATTTGCATTTACATCTAAGCAGAAGCATGGTGGAATAAAAAGATTTCAATAAAATTTAGCCATCTCTTTGTCAAAATAGGGCATTCATTGAACATAATGACACTCAAGGCCATCCTTCCAATAAATTACCCTATAAAACTTCCATTCATATGGTACAGGTTGGGGAATATAGGTAATTAAAAGTGTTGTACTGGTAGAAAGAAGGCCCTGGGTAAAGGAAAGGATTGTAATTAAGAGTTGAAAAAATAATACTGAAATAAATAGGTTATTTTAGGAAAATCTTATCAGTATGCTAATCATTTTAGGTCCCTTATCATAGGAAAGAATCTTAAATAGGTGCTTGGGTCAATGGTGGTCAACCCCTTAGCGTTTTCAAATGCTAGGAGTCTCACGACACACAGGCTCTAAACCTTGATTACCTTTCTAATAAGAACATTGTTGCTTGTTGATCTCCAATCTTTTTAATACGCTAATGTCAGATGGAAACAAAATCGACTCCTGGATGGCAAGCAAGCTGCACTGGGATTGGGCAAGGCTAGAAGCCATCATCTGCAACACAGAGATAAGCGAGGCTGAATTCTCTGTGGCCTTTTGAGACTGTATTATGTGAAATGAAGAATTTACAAGCAGAAACAGTAGCTAAAAATCTCATTATTAATGACTTTTCAGTAGCCATGGTTTCTGGTTTTTTCATGTGAATCTATAAGAGACTTAACAAAGACAAAAATGTGGGCACAAAACAATGTAGCAAATAAACAGAATCTGGGACTAAAATAGAAAAATGTAACTGTGTCTCAAAAGTGTTTATATACTGGCTAAAAGAGTGAACTGTACAGGGTTTGTTTAAACAAAAGTTATGTAAATCTTTGCTCAGCTGGTTGTTCAGGAAAATAAATGGAAGCAAACAGAGGAAAACAGGCCACAGGCTGGAAGAGTTTGTCAAGAATGATAACGGGCATTGAAGCAACAGGATTTAAAAAGATAGCCCAACCTCTGTAAATAATGCAAGCTCTTCAGGATGCACTAGAGACCCAACTCGACAGCATGATAATTTTAGCTAAAAACCTGCTATTCCCTCCACAAGACTCCATAAACTAAAGAAGAAAGCTGAGGGATTTTATATACCCAAAATGCCAACTGTTAGAAGCGTGGGAAACCTGGCACCTTTAAATCTCTGATTTTATCCCTTAGTTGCCCATGACATTGCCTGGGAGATTTTGCAGCACTTAAATTGGGATAAGGAAGACAATTAAAGCATCTCAGTTTTTGTCTAACCATGCTAAAAATAAGAGTGACAGGTCCGAAGCAAACATTTTGTGCCTTTGTATGCAAACAAAATTCAGTTGACAAAACACAAAGTAAAATGACTACAAATGAGCTAAAGAGACAAAATTAAGTCAGGCAAAATTCCCATGAATGCTGTCCCTTCCCCACTAAATATTTTACCTCCCCCATTGAAACCCTCTAACATCAATGAAATAAACGTTAAGTTGGTAGGACAGGTGAGAAAAATCTTCTTAAGGAACTCAAACTAATAACCCCATGTATCATCTGGAAAACAGTCTGGCAAGAGGTCTTCTTTTCTCATTAACCTTCTGTGGGCTCCGCACCTGACAAAGCATGGCGCTGCTCCCCGAGAAATGGGACTCCCACTGACACAGACTAACTGGAGAAAAATTGCCCTGAAATGATACATCAGTCATTTGCAGTACAAGACTTGAGGATCATCAGCCTTTGGAAATGGTTTTATTCCAAGTTATACAGGAGTAGGCACCTGCTTTGTATCTGCCCTTAGCACTCCACATTAACCGCACATGCATAGGGAAATGAATTTCTCCATGTTGATCTCTTCATTGCAATCTTGTGCCCACAAAATCTCAATGGAACTGAGCTAACAGATTTAAAAGACTAAGTCAGGAAATTCACTTGTCACTTGGATCTCAAAGTGAACTCAAAAGAAATTAAAGAATTCAAAGGCATCATGGATATTTCTTCAAAGCTCCAAATAGTTGTTTGGTAGAGATGTGAATTTTGAGCCATCTGGGCAATACGAGAAGGCTCCACTGATTATCCTTCCTTATGTGGTTATCAACTCACTTGTGGCTCTGGGGAGAGGATGGCATTTCTGAAGTTCCAAATTCTCTCTCTGTGTGTGTCTGTGTGCTTGAGTGCAAAAGTTACTACATTTGTATTTATTTACTTAAATATTTATTCATTTATTGAAAAAGAGCAAGAGGTAGTAAAGTAAGTCCACAGAGTGAAAAATGAGTAGGCACATTTGAGTAGGCACCAGTGATTACTCTATTTGTTGAAAAGATGCATTATCATAATGAATGCATTAGAGATAACAAACATATGTACAAGTGTCAATAGGTTTGCAGGATTATGGCTGATTTTATTTGTCTTCCATGCAATTTCCTATATTTTTCAAATGCTATAATGAGCATTTATTACCTTTATAATAAGAAAAAAGAAAATGCAAACAAAAATGGAAAAGTTTTACACTTTGTGGATAATTTATGGCACATTTTGGAAATTTTATGTTACAGGCTTTCACTGGCTAATCAGAAATTGCTTTATATATTTTTCTTTGTTGAATGGAAAGAGAGAAAAGAGGCAGAGGGGAATAAGCAAGGGAGAACTAATAGGGCAAATAACTGGTTCCATTCAAGAGCAAATTAACTTTCCCTCCTGGGTAGTCAGTAAATGTTAATTGATGATAATTAAGAAAAATGAGTTTTCTTTTTTGTGAACACCACCACACAATTCCATATTTTCATATTAGCTAAAGGTTAAAGTCAAACTGATACAACTTTGCAGTTGGGTGTTAACTACTTTTCATAGAACGGGCCACATTCATGGTGAATCTAAAGACCACATTTATTTGTTAAATGCATCTTTGCAACTGTTTTCTATTTCTCCCTATACCATTAATGACACTCACAATAGTACAGAGGACATGTGATCACGATTTCTTGTATGCCCACATTTTCTTTGCTGAGAAATAGAGAAATACATAAAGAACCAAAAAGGGCTTTAAATCCCATTCAAAAATTTACAAACGTGACTGCTGAACCCCTTAACCAAAGCATCCATGAATCGGCCATGGCTTTATAACTGTCGAGGAACAACACATAGGCATGGAGAGAAATTGGAAAAAAAGAAAATAATGTGAATTAGAATTTTGCCAATAGTATTAGCGCTAATGTAATCAACATGACATAAGTATGAATCTTTGAAACACCAAAACTTCGAGTAGGTAAAGTGGTTCTCAACAATATCTTTCTTCTCAGGGTAATCATAGTGAATATTAGGATACATAGACAGGGAAAAGAACAGTAGGTAATTTGGGGGAATTTTGCAGCACTAATTTAGTCCCCAAACACTGATTATTTAGTGGTCATTATTCCAAACTGCGAGGGACAGTAATGAATCTGAACACTATTCAAAAGGCAAATTATTACAGAGAATGTTGCACCCTTCCTAAGCTGTGAGTGGCACAGAGTTATGTAATGGCAACTGGGAACAAAAACAGCAAGGTCAATGGAAACCTACTGGTAGTACTTTATCTAGTTGAAAAAACATCCACATTTGTTTTTAGCACTGAATTTTCAGTAATTGAAAACAAAAAAAGTGGCGCTTCGATTTTATATCAGCTATGATAAAAGAAGTAACTCAAAGGCTTGATACTTTAAACTTCAGGGTTGTTGTTTGCTCATTGTAATATCCCTAGCCTTACATAGTGTTGCAGGCATATAACAGGTCCAAAACAATAGAAACCATGTTGAATTAATTAGTGAGTGAGTGAGCAATGAATGTAGAAGTAAATAATAAGCCAGGAGAATAAATGATGAACTGTGTCAGAACCAAGATCAACACCGAGAAACAACCAATCTAACTACACCAGTGCAATGATGTCATCTATGGGAAGTAAGAGAAAAGGGCAGTATGCTTTCATAAATATTGATCATTTCTAACTTGTAAACTGTACATCTTCCATTCCACAATGTGGGTTCAGTTCTTTTCAATTAAGCTTTTTCTTTTTGCCCACATAATGATCCAATCAGAAGAACTTTAGTTAAGTGCTGCTGCAAAGAGGTGCCTGAATTGGGTGAACCCTAGACAAAATTCTGATGCCTGCATTGGCAGGAATCAACAAGCCACTCTGTATTCTGCATCTTATGTGAATTTTCCATCATTTGTATATCCAATCTTGAATAAATCAATTTGCCCTCTTGGGTCTTATGATCTTCATCTATAAAATCAGGGTAGGTGATTGCTAGGTTCTGCATAATATTAGTTTTACCTTAAGTCAACCTAGATGGCACACTACAATCACTAGGGAAGCTTTAAAAAAACTCCCAGTCTCAGGTCTCACACCAGAAAAATCAAATCAGAATTTCTGCAGGTGGGAACTAGGCATCTCTATTTTTTTTTTTTTTTTTAGAGCTTCCAGAGTAATTCCAACTTATAGCTAAGATTGAAAACTAACTCTTTAAAGACTAATTGTTGTCACCTCAGTAAATTAAGGATATTTTTCAGAGCTATAAAATAATTTGCTCTTTGTACTTTTTTATGCCTAAAGTTATATATTTCTAGAATAAAGATTTGTGCACGTATTTTTAAAGGGCACGTGGCTTGTATTTTTTTCTTCTTTGCAACTTAATGTGATGATTAATATTCCAAATTTGCTACCGATTTTCATTATTACTTAGTATTTTCAGGCATGGATGGCTCCATAGTTCAGGATTTCTGCCTATTTAAAAGCAGTCGCCTTAAGCATATTTTCATCTGTCAGTAGATGTATATTCTTCCTGCTTTTAATAATGAAATTTTCATTTTAAGCGATAATCCCTAAAAAGGATTTCCTGGCAGAATGGTTTATATCATAAGAGCATATGGGAGTTAAGAATAATTATGCAGAGAGTATCTTTCTCCAAAGAGCTTAAAGCACTTTACAGAATTCATCTAATTAATGTTCACACTATATCCATGAGAAGGCAGTGGACAGTGAAGCATGGCTGGGTCTGAAGTGAACTCCCATTCCATGCCTTGAGAGGGTAAGATTAAATCCAGCAAATGCAGAGTTAGTTTAGTCTAGCACTGTTTGTCAGCCTGTGACAAAAACTACATTTTATTACATTAAAATAAAGAGGAAGAAAAGTAAAAATCAGCTGAGTTTCCTTGCCCTTTGGATTTCAAGTATCCTAACACTTAAAAACACAAAACTATCAGTTCCTTTGACAATTCCAGATGCTCTGGCATTTTAGGAATACGGTCCAAGTTTGACTAAAATGTGGAGGTTCCCTAGTAGAATAAACAATATTTACATTGCTTTTTATTCACACAATAAGTGGTAAGCATTGTCAGTATGTGTGGGCATATTTACATCAACTCAAAAGTTACCCAGATCTGACTGTGTACTTTTTTATCCCAGACAGCCTGACAATGAAGTTAATTTTAATATCATCTCAAGAAAAGCATTAATTAAATGCATGCCTGTTAATACATTCTGATGGAGTAAAAGAGATACAAGGATGGGATTACATAATAGTTAGAAAGGCTGATTTGAAAACAAAAATAAAAACAACACTTCAGTACCTCTTCCCTATTTTAAATCACAGTCCATAGTTCAGCTTTTCCACTGGGATCACGTCTTAACCTGACCTGATTTCCCTAACCTGGTCAGATTTTCTTCAGAATAAAATTAATAAAAGAATTCACAGAAGGCTTACAATTTCATTAAAATAGATAAAATAGTTCCAACTTCATAACAATTTTATTGGCAAATTCAAAGACAAAAAAAGAGTGCTTAAAAATTCTACAATGCATAATCTGTGAAATGTTTTTATTTTAAAAACAAAGTATTTAGCAAATAGCACTGTCTCTCCACATAGTCATAACATGCTGACAGAAGATAAACATAAGGTCAGTAGGTCTTCCTCAAAGCCATCTATGCATACATTTGAGACATGATCAATTTATCTAATCACTTTCATAGCAGGGTAATAAGTAGTGGATACTTTTTGCCTAAAAGCAGATTTGACTCTGATGATTATCAATGCAAATTTAAAATATCAAGTCTATTTAGAGAAGTGCAAACAAAGGCACCAACAAATCAATAGTAAGATTCTTTGACGTTCATCTTTTAAGACTCTCCTTTGTACTAACTCTTGTTTCATACTTTCCCATTTAACATAATTGTTTATTAATTTAACATTGAATTACTTGAAATTTATAATACCAGCTAATAACTGGATAAGCTCTTAAATGTATTTCCTTACCTATACCCAACATACACTTGAAAATTGCAGATTATTTCATGAGAAATTTATCCTGACTGAAAGTGATAGCAACGCCAGAAAAAACGTTCATGAAATTTAAATACATAGCATTGCATAAAATTAAAGCAAAATAATACCATTTGAATTTAGTTTTAGCCTTTTGAGTTTGGCTAATCTTAATCACTGGATGATCATTGGCTTCAACATGGAAAAACATGTAAAAGGAAAAGTGTACAAATTATTTTAAAGTAAATGATTACTATAAACACCTCTACGCAAATAAACTAGAAAATCTAGAAGAAATGGATAATTTCCTGGACACTTACACTCTTCCNCAACATGGCACAAGTATACATATGTAACAAACCTGCACGTTATGCACATGTACCCTACAACTTAAAGTATAATATTAATAATTAAAAAAAAACAAAACAAACAAACAAACAAAAACAGCACAACACATAAGTACTAGGCAGATTTTGTTCACTGCTTTACTCATTCTGACAAAAGTGTGTGCATGTTTTCAATAACAAATTTCACAGTACCTCTTTCTTTCCTCGACAGAGTGAGTCTTCTTTGTTAAGAAAAAAATCTCAACAGTCTAAAGAAGAATTTTCTTAAACATGACGTATCCATATCAAGCAGCCATGAAAGAATATTTCTAGTTCTTACTCTAGTATTTTTCTTGCCATGTTCCTCTTCATAGGTGTACTTTGAATCAGACTGATTATCAATGGTTTAATTGTTCAATATTTGTTCCATGTATTAATACTTTATAAAGGATTTTGAGCCTGGGGCAAAACCTCTGTACTAAGTTTCCCCCATCCATCTATCTTTTCCAACTCAGCATTTCAATAGAACTTAAATCACAGGGGTGCTGGCTTATAAACAAATGTATAACAATAAAAAAAAATTGCCGGGCGCGGTGGCTCAAGCCTGTAATCCCAGCACTTTGGGAGGCCGAGACGGGCGGATCACGAGGTCAGGAGATCGAGACCATCCTGGCTAACACGGTGAAACCCCGTCTCTACTAAAAAATACAAAAAACTAGCCGGGCGAGGTGGCGGGCGCCTGTAGTCCCAGCTACTCGGGAGCCTGAGGCAGGAGAATGGCGGGAACCCGGGAGGCGGAGCTTGCAGTGAGCTGAGATCCGGCCACAGCACTCCAGCCTGGGCGACAGAGCAAGACTCCGTCTCAAAAAAAAAAAAAAAAAAAAAAAAAAGATAGAAGATTGTGGCTTTAAGATATGTTCAGAGACTGGGAGAAAGAGCAGAAGTCCCAAACTGACCATCAAACTGTTATAATGTCCATTTTATTTGCCTCACATAGTGTTTAAATATTTCAGTATATGGTCAGCTTGGCACCTATTGCATAGCCCTTACTACTTCATGCTTTTCTGTCACCTGACTACTCATGTGTACATTTTGTTTTGCAACACCTGCATTAGATGCTGACATGTTGATTGTATTCTATTATACCGACACTGCATGCCTAGCCTCATCTCATCCCTACTTTCACAACTGATACCTAGAACCCAGTTGCAATACCATTTTAACTTCTGTAGAGAGCAGGGCGTTTTAGTCTTCTGTTTTTACTGTAGGTATCATGAAGTCCCCTATGTATTTGGGTGCTTAAGAGATAATAATAATGAACATACTTATGCAATAAATAAATAATGAACATACTTATGCAATAAATAAATCAGCTCATGCAATAAATAAATGACTGGAATTACTTTTGTGAGCACAAACTAATGCTAACATTTTTTGGATGCACAACATGTCAGTACATAGTTACCAACGATGGATGGATAGAAATATTGTTTTAGAAAGTCTGAGTTTTAATACAAAAATGTATGAGAGAAGGAAGTTCCTGAGTTTATACAGATCACCTATAGTGGAAATTGGGATATGTAGAAATAAAATAAATTAAGCTTAATATTTAGTAATACAGTTAAAAGCAATTGAATACATAACCCATAGATTTTTCCGTCTACTACTTACAATTTCAGTATTAGCATGCTTTTCTCACTGAAAACATTAGAAAACTAGATTAAAATTTTTCAGACACATGGGCAAAGAATGTTTTTATCTTTCTGAAAGATTATCAGAATACGTAATAATTAGTTCGATAAATAAAGAAGTGACTCATAACAAAAATATAAAAGAATTCACATTGTGATCAAAGCAGAATAAGATCTCTGACATGACTTGATACAAAGAATACGCTTCCAATTCACCCAATTTTTATTTTTATGTATAATACATTAGATACTTTTAGTGACCATAAATATTTATATGACATCTTTTTTTTTTTTTTTTTTTTTTTCAACTTTTGAGATCCAGAGAGTACATGTTCAGGTTTGTTACCTGGATATACGGCGTGATGCTGAGGGGATACAAATGATCCCATTAACCAGATAGTAAGCATAGTACACAATAGTCAATTTTTCAACCCTTGTCTCCCTCTCTCCTTTCCCCTTCTATTAGTCCCTAGTTTCTACTGTTGCCATCTTTAATTCTGTAAGTACCCCACGTTTAGCTCCAACTCATAATTGAGTACATGTAGTATTTGGTTTTTTGTTCCTGTGTTAATTTGCTTAGGATGATGGCCTCTAGCTGCATCTGTGTTGCCGCAAAGGATATGATTTTGTTCTTTTCGTGGTTGTGTAGTATTTTATGGAGTATATGTACCACATTTACTTTATCCAGTCCAACATTGATGGACACCTGTGTTGATTCCATTACTTTGCTATTGTGAATAGTGCTGTGGCAAACATATGAGTGCATGTGTCTTTTTGGTAGAACAGTTTGTTTTCTTTTGGATATATACTCAGTAATGGGATTGCTGGGTCAAATGATAGTTCTATTTTAAGTTCTTTGAGAAATGTCCAAACTGCTTTCTACAGCGGCTGAACGAATTTACATTCCCAACAGCAGTGTATAAGCATTCCCTTGTCTCTGCAGCCTTGCCAGTATTGGTTGTTTTTGACGTTTAAATAAAGTCAGTCTGACTGGTATGAGATGGTGTCTCCTTGTAGTTTTGATTTGCATTTCTCTGATGATTAGTGATGTGATGCACTTTTTAAAAGTTTGTTGGCTGTGTGTATATCTTCTATTGAGAAATGTCTGTTCATGTCTTTTGCTCATTTTTTTAAATGGTGTTTTATGAATTTTGTTTGTTCATTCGTTTAGGTTCCTTATAGATTCTGGATATTACACCATTGTCAGATGCATAATTTGCAAAAGTTTTCTCCCATTTGGTGGTTGTCTGTTTACTCTGTTGATCATTGATTTTGCCATGCAGAAGCTCTTTATTCTTTATTTTAATAAGTCCTTGCTTGTCATTTTTTTTTTTTTTGCAATTGCTTTTAAGGACTTAGTCAAAAATTCTTTCCCAAGCCAATGTCCAGAATGGTATCTCCCAGATTTTATTCTAGGATTCTTATAGCTTGAAGTCTTACATTTAAATCTTTAATCCATTTCCCAATGCTTATTTTTTCGTTGACTTTGTTGACGAACAGGTGGCTGTAGGTGTGCAGCTTTATTTCTGTGTTCTCTATTCTGTTGCATTGGTCTATGTGTATATGACATCTTTTTAGGATTTTAAACCTGTTCAATGCCCTAACAAAATATAACTTTTAAGTGATTTGAAAAAAACTGCCTACTAAATCTAAACTTGGAAACTGCCTACTTAATTCTATAATGAGCAGGGTAACCTCAGCATAAATTTCAAAAGTTAGGCTAAACTCCGTATCTATTTGAAAAGTAACCATGAGCTTAACTATAATTTGAGATCACCCACCATAATATGGAAGTGAAGTAGGTGAGATTGGCTGGTTTGGGAATAGAGTTACAATGTTGTAAATTCCAAATTGGAACATATTGACCTGACAACTGAATAGAATATTTGCAATCAATATTGTTCAGAGATATTTTAGTCATTTGGCCCTTCTGTAACAGAGTCATAGCCCAATCCTTATCATGAAATACTTGGGACAAAGTATCTGAAATGTTAAAAGTTTAGGGGACATAATTACGGTTTGTGGTGGTATCATATGCATATATCTAAAATCATGGCTGTTGTTATAATTGAAATTGTATTTACTTCCTTTTGACATGATGGCATTGAAAAGAAGAAATGATAAGTGTTTGAGATGGTAGATATCCCAATTACCCTGATTTGATCATTACACATTATATGCTTGTATCAAAATATCACTAGTATCTTAGAAATATGTATAATCTCTATGTATTAACACAAAAATAAAATCTAAATATGTTTCTTTAGAAAAAAGGAAGAATGTCAGATTTTTAAAGGGTAATAATTATTTTATATGTAAAAATATTTTTCTCATATACATAATTATGGTAGAATTGAGTGTTTAATTAATACAGTAAAATATTCTAATAGCAATAGATTTGTGGGCACCATAACTTTCTAGAAGCAGCAGAGAAAGTTCTATAACTATCCAACCGATTTTTATCTATGTTATATAAGGGTTTTGAATGCTTTTCTATAGCATAGTTTGATCTTTTTTCATTTGAAGCAGTAAAAGAAATTTCAATGAAGCATTTTAAGTATGGTGATAGATTAATGACTGCATACAATTTCACTTATTTAATTTTATTTCACCAAATTAGTCTTCAAATCCTCCAGACCATCTGTGAATATCTGGTTGACTTGTCAGGGTGCATTTTGCCTGAGTTCAGGGGCGCTGTGAATTTCTCACTCCAGTTTAAATTTAGGACCTCTGAACACTGTTCCTCTGTATTTAACATCTGATGGGAAGTCTTTGATAAGCAAAAACACATTCATTACCTGCATTCCAGAAATTAAACCATCAGTAACATGTTGCTACATTTTCACCTTAAACTGACAAGGAGGACATTATACCAAGATGGGAAAAATACGTGAGCAAATAGGCTAATTAGGTGCTACTGGTTTAGATTATCAGTCAGCAGCAGGACTGTAGGTAGCCACAGGGAGTACAGGCAGGGGAAGAAAGCAGGCTTGATCTAGATTCAAGCATGAAACCAGCACTCTAGAACATGATGGTGTAATCTGGAGCAGATAAACAGAACCTGTTTCATGATAACATTTACGATTATTTAGGTCAATCAGAAGGCTAGGAAGCAGGCGGTCTCCCCAGTCCACTCAAACTGCTGAGGAAGGTGAACCATGCAGTTCATCAGAGGGCTATAAAGAGGTATCAGCACTTCAGTTTACCATATGGGCATCTTGGGCTCACAAAACCAAACAGATTTTTGGTATCAAAAATAGTATTGCAGCCTCTGTGGAAACCACTCATAGGGTTTCTTATCTATGTAACATTGACATAATAGAAACTTGGGCTTCCTAGAGCCCATTCAGAGAACAAGTAAATGGGTGCAGTCTAAAAAGTAAGTCTCTGTCACTTACATCATGCTTCCTGAGAATATCACTTGCAACTGTGAATTATGCTGCTATAAACATGTGTGTGCAAGTATCAACCCAAATGCCCATCAATTGACAAGTAGATAAAGA
Organism: Theropithecus gelada; assembly: GCF_003255815.1. Lineage (NCBI taxonomy): Eukaryota > Metazoa > Chordata > Mammalia > Primates > Cercopithecidae > Theropithecus > Theropithecus gelada. Next base: position 53,973,350 of record NC_037689.1, read on the forward strand.
AACTGGGTATGTATATATGCATGTGTATGTGTGTGTGTAGATATATATGAATATATATATGAATACTACTCAGCCATAAAAAGGAATTAACAGCATTTGCAATGACCTGGATGTGATTGGAGACTATCACTGTAAGTGAAGTAACTCAGGATGGAAAAGCAAACATCGTATGTTCTCATTGATATGTGGGAGCTAAGCTATGAGGACGCAAAGGCATAAGAATGATACAATGGACTTTGGATACTTTGGGGGAAGAAAGGGGGTGCCGAGGGATAAAAAACAACATATATGGTGTAGTGTATACTACTTGGGTGATGGGTGCACCAGGATCTCACAAATTACCACTAAAGAACTTACTCATGTAACCAAATACCACCTGTACCCCAATAACTTATAGAAAAATAAAATAATAAAAAATAAATAAAATAAAAAAGAATATCATTTGCTAGGAGAAAGAATAAAACTTAATCTTGAAGATCAAAACAACCCTAGATGAGAAAGCAAATATATTACCTGATCTTTTTATTTTCCATCCTCATTTTCTCTTCAATGATATGTATGAAGACAAATAATAAGGTTAGAAAGGTAATCCAACTTGTTAGTAATTGCTTTCAAATTGATTTCTCTATTCTGTTGGCATTTATCAGAATTATTTAAATTTCAAAGCACAATCTAAAAATTCCATGAGATAAATCTTATTGTAAATGAATTATATTACCATGGGCTTGATCATTATTTGTGAAAGTGACTTTATCTCTCTTGCTTATTATTAAATATAGTTTATGAACAAGGTGGCACATTTCCTTCTGTTTGATTGTTGTAAAGTACTCTCCATCTTGAGGGGCTGGGTGCTGATATATGTGCTATGATATGTAATATTAAAAACCCTTTGCTCTCCAGTGACATTCTTATTATTTGAAGTCATTTCTTAATGTTTCTAAAATATTTTTAAAACACTGCTCTTTTGAGATTTTAAAATTGTTATTTATATTGCAATATTTCATATAAATTAATTTACTCCCTAGGAGGAAACTACATAGTAAACAAAAATTTTTTTTTTTACCTTTTTAAAAATAATGCCTTCTATTTGGGAAAAAAAATGCTTTACAAAAGAGGTTCCAAAAACCCAGAGGGGCCCACATTCATTGTGTTCTTTCTTGACTAACGAATTCCTTGAGTGCTGTTTCAAGTACAGATCATAGTATCTATCAATGTCTTACCCATTTTTCCCTGTTAGTGTTTCAAATATATTTTAATTCCTGTAAAATAATCTGGGATGTGGTAACAGATTATCACATATACATTAAGAAAATTTGGTTCAGGACAGGTCCACTGATAAAGTTTCCTGGTGTGCCCAATACTCTAGTAATTCCTTAATAGAATCCTAAGAGCAATTAGCTCTTTTTAGATCATCTTAGGTAGCCTGGAGAAAAAAATCACTCCAGGTATAGCATCCTTTCCTATTTTATCATTTCCTTTAACATCTAGTTTTATTATCTTAATGCTTTGTCATTTTGTTAGTATTTTGTATTCTTAATAATTTTTTGGTGTTTTATACTTTGCAAAGGACAGACATAGCCTGTGATGCAGACAGGGCTGCTTCTGTTAATGTTCTTTTGACAACAAAGATTCAGAATTAGCCCAATATCAACCTACAAATAAATGAGAGTGTTGGAAATAAGTGTAATGGTTCCGGCCAAAAATAAACACAAGGCCAGTCTGCTAAACTCATATGTTGCAAAAACATACTTTTTACTTCACTTAGCCTTTAAGAAAGACATGGGATGAATTGGGCTTTTTAAAGTAAGAAGGGGAAAAAAGAAGCACTCTTAGTTCCATTATCCAGTACTCCTGACTCTGCAATGTAGATTATTTCCTCCTCTAATTGGCAAAATGGTGCAGGTTTTCAGTCCCTCGGTGAAAGTGACTTAGGAAGGGGCATTAATTCTTTCAGTTCACTAGGGTGTCATTTGGCAAATTACTATATGTGAGCAATAAATCAAAGAGTTCGAAGATGCCTTGAGAAATTCTCCAGGATTATTCTCTTGCCTTCTGGTAAATTAGAAACTTACTACATTCAATAACAAGTATATATATATTTTATAAACATGGCTACAAAATCATGGAAGAACTATTATTATTTTACAACCCCTCTTTTTAAATGCTTTCCTAAACACGTATAGTATGTATGTATATTTCAAAGTGCCAAAAATCCCTGGATTGCAAGTAAAATTCAACTATTCCACTTGCAAAATGAATGGGTTAATTGTTCTTACTTTAGACTCTTTCAAGTTTTCAAATAATAATTTAAACTGTTAAATATTTAGAACAAATATACTTCATTTGGTGACTTAATAGATAACAGAATAGAATTAGTTGTGAAAATTTATACTAATCAAAATAATGAGCTAATGTCATTTTGAATTGACACCTATATAAATTCTGATTTAAACATATTTTTACATCTCAAAAGAAAGAGCACAGCGTTAAGTATAAGAATCCATTTTAACCATAGAGAGGCATAGCAATTATCTGATCTTATAAGGTTAAAAATATGAGAACATTTTCATAATGATTTTAAAGTATTAATTAGTAAAATAGTTGCTCGATTATATTCCATAAAGACAGACAAAGAAAATTTTAAGATAAATTCCCATTTAGTAGGTAAATATTTTTCCCTCAAACAAGGGAATACATAAAGACATGAAAAATTCTCAAACTTTTTCTTTTTATAAATAAGAAAAAAACCTCAACCATATAAAAACCATATGACATAAAAAGCCATAGTTCTAAATGCTAGCCATAGAAATGCATTATTATATTATGATACTATTTATCTGTTCATAAACATGACCTGCCTCCCCAGTGCAATTTTAGGATCAATGAAGAGGAGATCCTACATCCTTTTAAATTCCCCCAAAACCCTAGTGCATGGGAACAACATACAGTACTTTCTCAAAATAAAAAGTGGGATGATGAAGAAATTGCATTTACTATGCAAGGGCTATATACAAACGGAGATTAGTGAACTATTTGGAAAAAGAGAACGATTATTAATATTTACTTTAAGACATAAAGTCAGAAACTATAGCCTATGGGCAACCCTCATTTGCTGCCTGTGGCATATGGCACACAAGCTAAGAATGGGTTTTACATATTAAATGGTTGGGGAGAAATCAAAAGAATAATAAAATTTTGTAACACAAAAATTATACAATATTCACATTTCTGTGTGTATAAAGTTTGCTAGGAACAAAACCATGCTCAGTAATGTATGTATTGTCTGCATTCATACTACAACTGTGTTATTGAATAATTGCAAAAAAGGTGGCAAGCCTAAAATATTTACTAACTAGCCCTTCAAAGAAAAAGCCTTCTGACTCCTGCTTTAGGAGAAAGCACATACAAGGAGGTAAAAATAAACCCTTTTTTTTTTTTTTTTAATTGCAATCAGATTCCGATTGGACCCTAAGAGCTCAATTGTGGAATCGGAAGGGGAAAAACAACAACAGCAACAACAACAAAAAACCGAAGAGGAAAAGAGAGCTGAGTGGAAAAAGTCTTTGAAAATTTAGTCCTAAAATTTATATTTACATTCTCATGCTCTCCTGAAATCACAGAAAGAGGGAACTTCTGCTTTAAGAGGACCTTTGAATAGACTGACGAGGAACAAAGCATTGAAGAGAGAGGAAGTGAACTCCTCAGAGAAAGCTCTAATATGAGAAACACAGTTCTAGAGAGAAGTTAATGTTACTTCATTTTTCTGTCTCATTTCTTTCAAGCTCTAAGCATGAGTAAGTGTTAACGGTAAGTAAATATGTATTCTCTCTGCCATTCTAAAAACAGAAGGGGGGGACCACTCGTAAAATTAAACACTGACTGTAAAAATAATTTATCCATATGTAGGATTTTTTCAGTTGGAGAAAGCACTCAAGCCCACAGAATGTGTGCCTAGGTTCTGCGATAACAATGCAATAGAAACAGTCACAATTAACATACACGCACACAAACACAGAAACACATTTTCATGCTTTCACTATAGTTACTTATGGAAAAAAATCAAATAAAATGAGGGCATTGGAAGGCAAACAAAACATGCAAATACTTATTTTTTGACAAAACTTTAATGTGTAGTATCACAACTGTCTGAAAATTTAACTCTCCAACAAGGTCGTTCTTGTGAAACCGTTGTTTATCTTGCAAGTTCCTACAGATTCTCAATTCTGTGCCCGTAATTTTCCTATCCCTCGAGCCCTGGTAAAGTTTTCATGGAAAAAAATGAATTTTTTTGAGATTCTACATTTGATCTCTTAATTATTCTAAGGAAATAACATCTTTCCAGTGTTACAGATTTCATACCAAAAAAAAAAAAAGTTATTTAGGGCTGGGCGCAGCAGCTGACGCCTGTTACCTCAGCACTTTGGGAGGCCGAGATGGGCAGATTGCTTGAGACCAGGAGTTCGAGACAAGCCTGGGCAACATGGCGAAACCCGGTCTCTACTAAAGATACAAAAATCAGCCAGGCGTGGCGGCAGACACTTACAATCCCAGCTACTGGAAGACAGAGGCACAAGAATCATTTGAACCCACGAGGGGGAAGTTGCAGTAAGCCGTGACCGTGCCAGTGCACTGCACTCCAGCCTGGGTGACAGAGAGAGACTCTGTCTCAAAGAGAGAGAGAGAGAGAGAGAGAGAGAGAAATGTTATTTAGAACTAACAAGGCACTGTGCTGGCTGCTATGGGAGACACAAAGGAATGCAAAGTCATGGCCCTCCAGAGGATTATAACCTCAGCGGAAAGACAGACAGGTGTACAAGCAACTATGATACAAGGCAAATGGAGGCAATGATTTAAAAGAGCTAGATGGGGAAAGAAGGGATTACCTCTGGTGGGAAATTTTAGATGACTTCATGACAATGTTGTGCTCTGGCCATAAAGGAAGCATAAGACTTTTTTTTTTTTTTTTTTTTTTTTTTTTTTTTTTTGAGACGGAGTCTCGCTCTTTCACCCGGGCTGGAGTGCAGTGGCGCGATCTCGGCTCACTGCAAGCTCTGCCTCCCGGGTTCACAGCATTCTCCTGCCTCAGGCTCCCGAGTAGCTGGGACTACAGGCGTGTGCCACCACGTCCGGCTAATTTTTTGTATTTTTAGTAGAGGTGGGGTTTCACCGTGTTAGCCAGGATGGTCTCGATCTCCTGACCTTGTGATCCTCCCACCTCGACCTCCCAAAGTGCTGAGATTACAGGCATGAGCCACTGCGCCCGGCCCATAAGACTTCTTTAGTAAGAGATGCAGCAAAGAACATTCTAGGAAGACATTATTACATTATAGAGGCATGAGAGGGTAGAGCCTTATCTGCCTCATTCTCAGATTCATAAACCATGGGAGGGGCCCAGGAATCTGCATTAGTAACAAGCTCCCTAGGAGATTCTGATAGAGGGGTTCTGCAAACTGCACTCTAAGACTGACAGAATATTTGCCAAAAATTAGAGTAGGGAAGAGCAGGAACAAGGTATAGTGTGAAAGCTATAGGCTTGATGATAATAAAGTGAGAAAGCAAGTCTAAGCTTGTGGCAAAGAGTCAATGTAATTTTCAGTGTAAGGCAATGAATGCCTTACTATGTCAATTTGATATATTTACAGTTAGGTCAAATAGACTCCATTTGTATAAAATTCAAAAACTGGCAAAACTAATCTATGGTATTAGAAATCACGATAATGCTTATCCATGGGGGTAGCATAGAGAGATGGAAAAGGGGCAGAAGGGGGTTCTCTGAGGTATCATTAAGGTTCTGTTTTTAATCTAAGTGCTGGTTAAAGGGACATATTCAGTTTGTGAAAATTCATCTAACTGCACCTTTACATTATGCATGCTTTTCTACCGAAGTATATTATACTTCAGTAAGAAGTTTTAAAAATTAGGCTGAGTGGGTGTATTCCAACTAAAAGAAAACATCCTATAATTGTTATCTAATTAATCTCATAAAATTTCATAATAACTTAATATCTGTTTCAATTCTCTGAAAGCTATATAAATATGATACAATAGAATATAAGAGAAATGTTCAAAAACATTTTTGAGATCATTTTAATAGGGAAAATAACTTCTTAAAGCTTCCTTGCTAACACTTAAATCCCATGAGATTGTTATTATCCTTGAGTCTATTATTTGTCACTGTCTCAGCTTGCTATGCCCCTTCACAGTAAAACTTCTTGAAAAAGTTGTCTATAATCTTTGTATCTATCTTCCCACCTTATATTGTTTACTCAACCTACTCCCCTGGACTTTCCATATCCATCATTCGGTTGAAATTGCTCTGGTCCAGATCACCAAAAAAATTATATGTTGCCAAATCCAATAATCACATACCTTTTTATTATACTGAGCCCCTCATAACATGCTAGGTTATTAATTACTCCCTCCCTTCAACACTCTGTTTGTATCTTTCATATTACCACACTCTCCTGATTTCCCTCCTAATTCTCAGTATTCTATATTGGATGTCCCTCTTCTATTCCACTTCTAAATATCTGAGTGTCTCAGGGCTTGATCTTGAGACCATTTATGTTCTCTTGGAGGTCTCTAGTGCCATGGCTCTAGATAGATACTTAATGTGTATCTCCCAGCCCTAAGCTCTTCTCTAAAATCCAAATTTATATTCAGTTTCCTAGGGTCTCTAATAAACATCCCCAAACTAGCATGTCCAAATAAAAACTCTTGATACTTTTTGTCCAAATCTGCTCTTACTTCAATATTCTACATCTCAATAAATGGCAATACCTTCATCATAATTGTTCAAGTTAAACATTTGAGAGTTAACACTGATTTATTTTCTTCTCCTACCAATTAAGCCTTGTTGACTACAAATCTGAAATCAGTCACTTCAATCTCTCCAGTACAATCGTCCTTGTCCAAGCCGCTATCATCTCTCACATGGACTACTCATTTAGTGACTGGTCTTTTTATTCCACTTTCACCCCCTACATTCCATTTTCTGTAAGCCAGTCAAAGTGAAGCTAATACTCTCCAATCGCTTGCCACCATAATTACAATAAAATCTAAACAATTTATAAAAACGAACGAGTCTTTATATGAGCTGGCCATTGCCTACTTCTCCAACTCACTCCTCCTCAATGTTTTAGCCTTATTGGCTTATTTTTGCTGTTGTCCCATGAATATGTTAACTTGTCTTTACACCAAACACTACGTATTAGTGGTACTCCTGCCTACAATACTGTTCTTTTGATTGTTACTATAGGAGATCAATATATACCACTCCAAAATATGGCACTTTGACATAAAGATTACTTTTAGTTAGAGGCAAGAAAGAATCAATATAAGCAAAACAAAGCCTTCCTAGTACTTCCCTTGTCTAACTAAAAGCAGAAACTTCTGAGAAATGATAACTGCTATAAGCCCTCTCTCCTGGGAAATTGTTAGAGCCATGAAGAATATGAAAAGTTGATCTCAAGATAGACTTGGCATAAATAAACTATACTCCATGTTTCTCCCATATATTTACCTTCCTACAGTTTGGCAACCCTAAATACCTAAACCCCTGTTTTCTTTGTTTTGTTATTTCTCTACAAGTTTACTGTTCTTTGTTCAGATGCTATATAAACCCAACATTCTAACCACCCCTTTGAGTTACTTATCACTGGGTTTCTACCAGGTGTACGTGCACCGAATATTTTAATACACTTCTGCGGTTTTTCTCTTGTTAATCTGTCTTTTGTCACTCTAACTTTGTAGGACTCCAGCTGGGTAACCTAGAAGGGTAGAAGGAACATATTTTTCTTCCCCTACATCACAGAACTGGCCCCTTCTTGTCATTCATATCTCTGTTTAAATAATGTGGCTCAGAAAAAAATGTCCTTGGTTGGGCCCGGTGGGCCACGCCTGTATTTCTAGCACTTTGGGAGGCCAAGGCGGGTGGATCGCTTGAGGTCAGAAGTTCGAGACCAGCCTGGACAACATGGTGAAACCCACATCTCTAGTGAAAATACAAAAATCAGCTGGGTGTGGGGCTGCATGTCTCTAGTCCCAGTTACTTGGGAGGCGTAGGCACAAGAAAAGCTTGAACATGGGAGGCAGATGTTGCAGTGAGCTGAGATTGCACCACTGCTCTCCAGCCTGGGCAACAGAGCAAGAGTAAGGAAGGGAAGGGAAGGGTAGGGAAGGGGAGGGGTGGGGAGGGGTGGGGAGGGGTGGGGAGGGGTGGAGAGGGGAGGGGAGGAAGGAAAGAAAGAAAGAGGGTGGGAAAAAAAAAAGAAAAAAATGTCCTTGATAATCCAAACCAAAGTGGTCATCCTGTCACAATATGTAATTTTACCCTACTTTAAAGTCTCTTTATACATATTTTTCTAGTTTATTTTGTTTTCTGTCTCGCGTAAGAGAATGTAATCTCCATGTCGATACAAATCGTATCTTGATTGTTAATTGCTGTAATCCCAGTGCACCCAGAAATACATGTCCTGTAATAGGTGTTTGATAAACTTTTGTTGAATTCTGAATGTTAACCCCTTTGACAAGTGACCTGACATGATGAATAAAAAATTACACGGTTTAAGGATTAAAAATATTTCCATACAGAATTGTTTACTTAATTCACAATGGCCAGGACTTGCCAATGGGTATAGAGCCCACCAGAAACTAGTGAACTATTTCTTAAAATCTCATAATATAAGAGGAATCATATTATTAACTGGCCACTCTTCTGAGTTTTGAAAAAACATTTTACAACTTAAAAAAATGATTCAAATAAAGCAGGGAGATGAGTAATGCAAGTAATGCCAAGTATGACTTGTGTTTATCTAATAATGGACTTTGTTACTTATAGCCACATGGAATTTTAGGGCTACAAACAACAAGGAGAGGTACCTCCTCTGTAATCACAGTGTTGCTATAATTACAGATAAAGGTTTGTCAGCATTTCCATTAAAATAACTTAACTAAGCTGTTAAATGTCCATTAGCCTAATATACGGCTTATAATATCTTAGCTAACTGCCTATTAAAAACAGCTAATTAAAAATGGATGGATTTAATAAAATTATGTAAATACCCAGAAGAAATCAGCCCTTTAAGTGTGCACATTTCTATAACAATATAAGTGCAAGCTTTTTTCCCCAGTATTTGAACTGTCTCTTTATATGCATTATTTTTAAAACTTAACCTAAAATGTTCCGGAAAGGGATTACATAACAATAAGCACAATGTTGTCATAAGAAGGAAGAATGAATGGCTTAACTACTGTGGTGGATGCTGATGAACTACTCAGATTTCCCTTCAATAAAGAATGTGTCCCGGCAGGTGGAAGGGCTGGTGGCAGATGGCTTTCAGCTCTCAGTTCTTTTAGGGGTTGTCCCAGCCATGAAGAGCCCCCTTGCACAAGGTCATGACTTATTTCTGAGAAGGATATCATCAAATGACTGATTAATACAGGAGTAGTAAGGCTTACTGTTCTCAGGACTACTCTGTAGGGCCATTCTAAGATCTGAAGCTTCCCATATGTTTGGTCAATTGGGAAAGAGCTCTATGGAGGTGCCCGATGATATTGTAATTATCCACATAGGCCACATACACAAAGTTCAACTGCATTGACCCACATCTTGGCAAATGCTCTGTGATCCTTCCAACATGGGAAGATAGGCAGTCTTGAGAGGATGTCTACCAAGGCAATATTCCACCCACCTCTGTATCTTTAGGGAAGTCCCTTACCTTGTGGAAGACGGCGATAGAACATTTCTCATCTGCCTTTCTGGTTATAGTGAGACATGTTATGCTCCATCTCAGCTCCCCTTAAAGTACAGCTGCAGAGTATAAAACTGCTTAATTGCAGGGTGAAATTGGCTTCTCAACAACAGAGTGCACACTACTTGTGTTGCCTGTCTTCTGGTCTCTTTACTTGTGGTATCATACTGTGGGACAAGTGACCGGGAAACTGACACCATGCTGATCATACTTTTGATGCCTATACAACTCTTTGGGTTGACTGTCTCATTAACTGCTGAATCTCTCAGCCTGCTTAACACTAAGGCTGTTATTGGGCCTGCATTACAGCTCAACTTCTCTTTCTGTCCAATCCTGCTTCTCAGCCCTCTCTTGAATAGGTATTGGTCCAGTGGGCATTCCCTAAGAAGTATTCTGCATATTAAACTTTATTTTAGAGTCTGGCCAGGCGTAGTGGCTCACGCTTGTGATCCCAGCACTTTGGGAGGCAGAGGTGGGTGGATCACCTGAGGTCAGGAGTTTGAGACCAGTCTGACCAACATGATGAAACCTCGTCTCTACTAAAAATACAAAATTAGCCAGGCGTGGTAGTACTTGCCTGTAAACCCAGCTACTTGGGAGTTTGAGGCAGAAGAATCACTGGAACCCACAAGGCGGAAGTTACAGTGAGCCGAGATTGCGCCATTGCACTCCAGCCTGGGCAACGAGAGCGAAACTCTGCCTCAGATGATAATAATAATAATAATAATAATAATAATAACAATAACAAATAAAATAAAATAAAAGTAAAAATGTTTTAGAGTCTGTTTCCCAGAGAACCCAACCTGTAACACCTACTCAGTATGGCAAAGCAACCAAAGAGGTCAAGGGCTGTATTCTTTCTCTTTTTATTTGGCTGTCAGGAGTTGCATTTATTACTCTACGTGAGGAGCCCAGAGTGATTTTATATACACTATCTCTTTTTGCAGTTTCATATTACATGTTCTTAGTTGCTTTACTAGATGACTGCTGAGCAGGCATCTAGGCCATCTCCACTGAAGTCGTGCAACCTCTTCCAAAACAACTCCAGCAGGCAGCCAGGTTTGGAAGTACTCTATTCCATTACATCTAAAAAGTATGCCTTTTGTTTTCAAGACGGGATCTCACTCTGTCACCTAGGCTGGAGTGCAGTGGCAGGAGTGAGCATAGCTTACCACAGACTTGACTTCGTGGGCTCAAACGATTCTTCCATCTCAGTCTCCTGAGTAGCCGGAGCTACAGGTGCACACTACCTCGCCCAGCTATCTATCTGTCTAATCTGTATGTATGTATGTATGTATGCATGCATGTATCTATCTATTTATTTTGTAGAGATGAAGCCTCCCTATTTTACTCAGGCTGGTCTGGAACTCCTAGCCTCAAGCGATCCTCACACCTTGGCCTCCCAGTGTTGGGATTACTAGTGTGAGGCACTGCACCTGGCCATTATTCCCTTTTATTATTTCCACTCATTTGTTTTATTGCTCCCTTTCTGAGCAAAGATGATGCTTTAACATCCTTTGTAAAAAACAGCCTTTGAGGTGAACATATATCTACTTCTCAGTTTTCCTGCAACTAGATTTTTCTACCCCATGGAAAAATAGTCTCAATTATAACTAGTCCTAAGATCAGCTCTTTCGGGTTATTTGATTATTCAAAAGTCCTATGTAAATTGAAGACCTAAAGGATAAAAAGATCCCTCCCAACCATACCTCCCCTACATGTGTGATGAAAGCTTCAGCTGAGCTAGATGGCCCCTTTAATTATGTTTTTAATTTATACCTGCTCGTGAGGGCAGAGAAAATAAAGGAGCTCTCCAAAGGGATTTAGGCATGGGAGTCAATATTAGATCCAAAGCAAGGGTCATTCTGTTCCTGTGTTTCTAAGGGCTTTCTCATTTACTCAATCTAATATTTTTTAAGCACCTCTTATTGTCCTAGCTACCACCCTGGATGAAATGGTCAGAAAGCACTACATGTATTTGACCTCAGAAAAGTAATAGAAAGCCTATTCTGACTTTTTAAATGACATTTTTAAGAAGTCCTGCATGACTCCTTTCTATTATTTTATGAACATAGTCCATGGTGGCTTCCAACTAGCAACCCATAAACTTAACCTAAGACTTCTATTTAATGAGTCTGATAGCCACCTGAATCAAAAATCTTTTCTTTTTTTTTTTTTTTTTTGAGATGGAGTCTCGCTCTGTCTCCCAGGCTGGAGTGCAGTGGTGTGATCTCGGCTCCCAGGTTCAAGTGATTCTCCTGCCTCAGCCTCCTGAGTAGCTGGTACTACTGGTGCGTGCCACCACTCCCGGCTGATTTTTTGTATTTTTAGTAGAGACGGATTTTCACCATGTTAGACAGGATGGTCTCTATCTCCTGACCTCATGATCCATCCGCCTGCCTCAGCCTCCCAAAGTGCTGGGATTATAGGCATGAGCCACCATGCCTGGCCCTGAATCAAAAATCTTTTGAATAGATAAGGAAAAAAAAAACAACAGTGTTGTGTAAGGGGCTCATAGCCACTTCATGGATAGAGGTAGCATACAAAGCAAAATAACAGGGACATGCCACAAAACAATTCAAGACACTACTGGATTCTGTGAACCAAAACCTTGAAAACAGCACAAATCTGTTCCAATACTTGGGAGATCAACCATTTAAAAGTACCATTTTATTTACAACTTCTGCCTGCTCTTCTTTTCTAGCCTGCTCTTCTGTGGCTGTTCATCGCAGCCACATTTGTAGGTTTAAATGTTCAGATTGCCTAGAAAGCTTTGCATATGCAAATATATGCATAATTATCTGGTTATGCTTTCTATCAGACTCATAAAACTGCTTTATTCTCTCCAACATTCTTCTTCTAATCTTTCATAAATAGGGCTGTAACCTAAACCTTAAATTCCAAATATTCTGAATTTTCTTTTTGTCTATAATTGTATTTTGTCAAGGTTTTTTTTTTTACTAATATTTAAACTGAACTTTAAATGTTTCTGAATTTTAATATTGAAACCTCAAATCCTTGCATACTCACCTTAGGTAAGTAAAAAAGCTTTGGAGCTTGACTTAAAAGGACTTAGTCAAAGAAAGAGACGATCCAGTGAGTGAGCAAGTGCGTGTTTGTGTATGTGCATGCGTGTGTGTTGAGGGGTTGTGTATTGCATATGACATCGAGAAGTGAGGGATGTGAAAACCAAGATGTTTCCCTCCCAAGGCCGTGTGACCTGATTCAGAGCTGCATCTCATTCATCTCTTAGGTCCCTGGTTGGAGTGCCTTTTTCAAATGTCTCTGCCCAAAGTGAGGGACATCTTTGTATTAAACCATCCAGTCAAAACACGTAATCTTTCTAATACATACAAAGACTCAGGATATGCCAAATACAGATATGCAAATGACCAAGATCTAATTTCAAAGATTATTACTAAGATAATTATTTGGGATAAAACTTAATAAACACAAGTAGTATCTTCTTTATAGATAGATTATGGTGCCAAATTGAATATGATTATCAGTTGTTTGCAATAGGGAACATATTTTCCACATAAGCATTGGATACTTAGTAGCTCAGTTGCCAACTACACTGCTGAATCTAACTTAAGCTATTTAGTAAGGACAATAGACCTGTTATTGGGATTATGGAATTCAGAAAACAGTAAATTCACTCTGAGAGCAACTGAGATCCTCTGAAATGGGGTCTTGGAAGGCGGGGAATTAATAACAGAGCCTTTGAGTATATAGCCTCACGAGTTGTAAATTGCTTCCAGAGGCACTCAGCTGAGAGGCGTGGAGAAGCTGAAATCTTCAAGCCACAAAACCTGGCCCCAGACTCTATCTGCTCAGTAAAAGGATCACTGTTTTCTTCCTCTCAAGGGATCCACATGGGCTAGCAAATGTCTTAAGTGTTTGGGTTATCACGTTGACTGTACACTCTTGAAAGGCAAGCCAAATTATTCCTTCCTAGACAAAAGCAAGAAATATATGAAGAAAAAACAACTCGAGAGGCGAGATACTTGCCACAAGTTTGGATGGACAACTCTTGTAAATTGAGCATTCATTGCAGAATTCATGCTTATTTTAAGTGTAAGTTATATACACACACACAGACACATATGTATATGCATATATATGTATGCATACACTTACACATATTTATTTATATTTAAGCAATTTTTATTTGCATGAATGTAAGGGGTAAAAGTGCAATTTTATTATGTGAGTATGTTGGATAGTGGTGAACGTTGGGTTTTTAGAGTGTCCATCACCCAAATAATGTACCTTGTACCCATTAATTTATCATTATTGATCCCCTTGCACACCCCCACACTTGAGTCTCCAATGCTTATCACTACACACTCTATGTCCATGTGTACATGTATATACATTATTTAGCTTTCACTTATAAGTGAGAATATGTGGTATCTTTGTGTTTCTGAGTTGTTTCATATATATATACACATACACTGATATTGATGACTTTTCTCTAGAAAAAGTATAAATCTCTATATTTATCAAACTATGCACTTACGATATCTGGCAATATCTTATCTACTAAAAATGTGTACAATGTGCCCCAAATATCTAGCAATCTCACGTCTGGGTATACACCCATGTGAAATGTGTAAATTTTTATACCAAAAGACATATAATAGAATATATGTCTGTAGCAGCACTATTTATAATAGCTAAGTTATCAATAAAACTGTTAAATTTACCCTATGGAATATTATGCAGCCCATAAAATGACTGTTTAATAACTATACAGAAGAGAATGGCTGATGCACACATACAATGCACTAAGAAGCCAGACATTAAAGAGCATATATTGTATAATTCAGCAAAAATATAGTAGGGCAAAACCAATCTATGCTGTTACAAATCAGATCAGCAATTACTCTTGGGAGATTAATGATTGCAAAGAGGAACCAGGGGTGCTGTTTTGTTTTCTTTCTTAAAGTGGATGCTGATTACATGACTGTGTTTAGATGTTGAGGTATACACTTGTGATAAGTGCACTTTTTATTGTATATGCACTTTAATAAAATTATTTAAAATAGAGTGCAGGTCTCTAAAATGTTAGAATATCATAGTTTTCATCTTTTTGGTATTGCTATGAACCACATACAGAGTAAGGTGTTTCATGTATATTATCTTTAATCCATACAATATGGATTGTATGGCCTGTCTGGTCAGGATGATTACTCCCATTGCAAAAATGATCCAACCTTTGATGCAAAAACTGAATACATTAGTTGGCATTCATCCTTTGTTGGATCGGGGGAGAAGAAGCACAAGCATCATCATTGTGGATGTGTTCATGATATTGTCACTCCAAGTTTCCTTGATGCTTTAGGAGTACAAAGATGATGTACCTGCTTGAAGCCACTCATCCTAGAAGCAGTCTGGAGAGGCATGTGACAGTAAATGCTAATTGACATGCTTATTTGTCTGTGTCAACAATCTAATTAAGGTTTTTTCCTGCCTAGTAGATTGGTCTAATTTTAATTCACAGCGCCAATAAAGAATGAATTCCAGGTAAATAGAACAAAAAAGTCTTCAGAAGAAAAAAAGAAAAGTACAAAAACCAACTTAAATGGCCTGAAGCTCCAAACGTACTTTGTTGACAAAGAATTCCGTGAACACATCATATATATTATTGACCAAAAAACCTTCAAAGTTCAGCACAATGCTCTGCTCCCTAGACATTTTATTTTATAGTCTACATACTGTTAAGGCTTTTTGATGTTAAGAATTGAAATGAGAGTAGTGTCCTTATAAAGCATTCTTGCCTATCTTAATCACCACTCCCTAATGACCAGGAAAGAGCATAATGTAAAATAAAAAATTGATTCAAAATTTTTGAGCATGAAAAAGTTATCATAAGGTAATTCTTCTCAACTTATCCACTGATATAGAAATGTACATGTAATTGTTTGATAAAAATAATAAAACGGATGCTGACGATATTTCCCAGAAGAATTTAAAAATTTGAAATTAAATTAGTAAAGCTGTTATTCAGTCATTATTTCAGGGTCTTTTTCCAAACCTCTGAAGTACATGTGGGAAAATGCTACATAAACTTAGCAGAAACGTTAATTTCTGCAACTTATTAACTTAGTAATTAGCCTATAATTCAAGATCTTTCAGTATCATTAAAGGACCTACACAGGTACATCATTTTAATGATATATGTAAGAAAATAGATACATAAAAGTAGGAACATGATCTGGACATTAAGAAATAATTTTGAGGTTCTCCTTACTGATACATCATGTTGTGTGTTGGAATTTTTGCCCTGATATTCACCCCCTAGTCTAAGTCAATCAGACCTGGAATTCTCCCGATGACTGGTTCTAGACTAAGAGCAGTCTCATGTCCTAAACTGGCTCAACTGGATTGAAGAGACATAATCCAAAGAGGTGGAAGAGGTTTTCTCTCTCTTCAGCTTGTAGCCGAAAAGCCAATTTATTACTACAGGAGGAATAAAACTTAGGAATTCATGAGCATAAAGAGTAAGGCCAGTAATCGAAGCATCCCTATACTTGGCAAACCTGGCCACTCTGAGACTTGTCTTTGGAGGACTCCACCTCTGCTACATCTAGACAATGACTCAGTGTTATTTCTGGATATAAGGCACTGCTGGGAATACATAGATGAATCTGACATGAATTCTATAATGAGTTTCTAAGGAGAATAATGAAATTTGGTAATGGGAAATGAAAGTGGGGAAATGTACTATATTTTATGGACTTGACCTTAGTCTACAATATGGGTGTACGCCACTCATTCTACAATCTATTAGCAAATCATTTAACTTAAAAATATTTTATCCATATGTTAAATTAGACTACTAAAACATATAATGAAAGGGCATATAGAGATATGGGCTTCTTTAAGGAAATACAATAACAGCTAATATTCCTAAGAGCTTTAAGGATATCAGGCACTGTGCTAAGTACTGAATAAGCAATTTCTTAATCTTCACATGAACATGAACCCCATGAGCTAGACCCGGTTTTCCCCCATTTTACAGTTGACGAAATAGAAGAGATTTCAGCCACTTGTTCAAGGTCACTTGTTCAAGGTCAGATAGCTTCCATGGTGGAACCTGGAAAGCAATCTCAGACAATTTCTCAAATTGAAGCTCTCCACCAGGAACTCTTTTTACCTCCAACATATATTCATACTTGGCATAAGCAGAGGACAGAGGCTGTTCTAGGAAGTGATGACTAAAAAAAAAAAGGTACATATATTTATTTTAGCCATCATGAGCTACAAAAGTGGGCTTTCCTAAGTAGTTGCGTAAGAGGAGACAAGCTGATGAATAATGAAATAGAAGGGTTGGTTTTGAGACAGAGGGGCTTTGGAGACTAAAGCAAATACTTAAATGAAAAGAACTCTGAAGTTTGTGTGTGTGTGTGTGTGTGTGTGTGTGTTATGAAAACAGAAGTTCCATAGTTAATAATCTACTATGTGCCAAATACTGCTATGCACAATCACTACAAAAGTTAATGGCCTTGATCCTTTCCTTTTACTACAGAGAAAGACACATATAAATAAACCATGTCAATCTGCTATGACAAGTGCTAAGATTGAAGTTCACTGAGTGTTCAGTCAGAGACCTAAAAGGAACTACTGATTGCCACATGTATGTAAAGGCAAGCAAGACAAGGTTTCCTGGATGAGATGAGGCCTAGGCTGAAACATGAACTGAAAAATGTGTTTTTCTGGAGATCCATTCAATAAGCAATATTTAGGTATCCCTTTGCTTAAAGACAAAGTATTTGTTATTTGAATTCATGTATCGTAAAATCTGCTCCTTTTGAAGTAAAGTTCTATGAGTTCTGACAAGGGCTTAGTCATGTAGCCATCAACACAGACAAGACACAGAACAGTTTCATCACCCTCAAAAATTCTCCTGTGCTGTCCTTACCCCCATCTCACCTCCTCAGAACCAATCTCTTTTACCCTTCTACTCTGTTGTGTATTGTACTGAAAGTAAGATATGTTTATTTTATTTTTTAACTTTTAAATTAGGTTCAGGGATACATGTGCAGGCTTGCTATATAGGTGAACTGCATTTTGCGGGGGTTTGGTGTAAAGATTATTTTGTCACCCAGGTACTAAACATAGTACCCAATAAATATTTTTCCTGATCTTCTCCCTCCACTTGCATTCCACCCTCCAATAGACCCCAGTGTGTGTTATTCTCCTCTTTGAGTTCATATGTTCTTATCATTTAGCTTCCACTTATAAGTGAGAATATGCAGTATTTGGTTTTCTGTTCCTATGTAAGTTTGCTAAGGATAATGGCCACCAGCTCCATCCATATCCCTGCAAAGGACATGATCTCATTCTTTTTAATGGCTGCATAGTATTCCATGGTGTATATGCACCACATTTTCTTTATTCAGTCTGTTCATTGATAGGCATTTAAGTTGATTCCATGCCTTTGCTAGTGTGAGTAGTGTTGCAATGAACATACACAACATGCATATATCTTTATGGTAGAATGATTTATATTCCTTTAGGTATATGCCCAATAATGGGATTGCTGGGTCAAATGGTAATTCTTTCGTAAGTTATTTGAGAAATCACCACACTGCTTTCAATGACTGAACCAATTTACATTCCCACCAGCAGTGTGTTAAGTGTTCCTGTTAAGAGATTATTAAGTCCCTATCCTTCAAGGAAGTTATTTGAAGTAGTCAAGAACTACACAGAGATCACTGAGTCAAAGATTTGAAAAGCAATTGGAATCTTACAGCCAGCTGCTATCAGAAATAACAACCAGTACTAAATATTATGGAGTTAATAATTTTCTACTTATATGATTATGTTTAATGAGTCTTCATCAAGAAACCATGAGTAACATAAAGTTAATAAAAAGAGATGACATAATAGAATCTCCAAGAAGTTGACTCAGAGATTACCTTCAAAGTTTACCTGAATGAATCAACAGAAATTGCATAGAATTAGAAATCTCTAGAAGTCTATTAGCAGGGGAGTTAGAATACGTTCAGAGAAAAACAAACAGGAAAAGTGAAATTTAACTATCCAAGGAAAACGTGTGACATATTCAAATCCCTGTCACTAACAAAGCTAAAGGAAGAGTGTCTTCAGATTATGGGTGTTTTTTCTACCTACATGAAAGCCTTGGAAATGGGCAAGTGAAGAGCACAGATTTGTCTCTCTGAAGAAAGAAACCCTCCCACCTTACAGCTACTAGAGTGGTCAACCCACTTGTAAGGTGGGGATTATTCATCAGCGTTGTCCACGGCCTCAGGGAAATACTCCTCAAAGACATCTCACTCCGTGCTCCCTTGCTTCTCATCATGAAATCAGCTTCGTGATCATTGCTCTCTAATTCTAAAACTTCTAACCATGACGTGAGTTTCTAAGTTACCCTCACACACTCAGGTATCCAGTTTCTGAAAAGGTAGTACAAGTAATGTAAATGAAAGAGTATTCTTGTCTGGATATGATTTTGAATTTTAGCTTTTTTTTTTTTTTCCTGCTGGGACAATCCAATCTAGGTGAGCCAACTCAGTGCTGAGGGATAGACCCTGGTTAAAGGACATGCTTCAACACAGGCCATCCTAGGAGGTGCTGTCTGAGAGGCCAGCCAGTCACCCTCTCTGAAAGCTCTGCTCATACGTTTAATTTTCAGCAACAGATATTGCAAGAGAAAATCGTGCTCTGTCATTTTCCTATGATTAGACAACTAATAAATAAGCCAGCTCTGGCTTCAATGTAGCGCTTTTAACTCATGCCGTGCCCATTTTTTGATGCCACACATCTTCTCAGGCACAGCGGGAACACACTAGCGGCTTAGCAGCAGCCGATGATTTTTTCAAAGAAGAGAAGAGAAGACACCTTTGGCAAAACAGCGCTGATAAACTACTAGTCAGGAGCTTTGACAGAATGTTAAAGAAAAGCTGATTTTCTTAGATTTTTTTTCAGCACAACATCTCTGTTATCCTTGAATTGAATTCTTATTCTACACATCAAAATCCATATCTAAGAAACACCAGAGAATTCTTCCAGATACATAGAAACTTATATATTTTTTTCAGTGATAAGCAGTTTGATTATAAAAGATATCAAACATGACTGACAAAAAAGCATGGCTTAGATGCTGAGTAAATATTGTAGCTAAATCCTGAAAGCTCAACATCAAGAAATAATGGAAGCTTTAGAAACCAATGCTCTGGAAAACATCCCTATTTTAGAATACTCAAAGGGTTGCTTAAGCCATTTTTTTGGCAGTTCCAATCTCCACAGGTGATCTCTAGCCTGAACTAAACCTAAAACCATCAGATTTTCCAACTTTAAAACATTTTAAAATGGTCACATCTAATCTGCAGGTTTCTAAAGTTACAGTTAATAATCATGTTACTAAAAACATACACTAGACGAAATGTTATCAGAACATTAATTAAAAGTCATGTTGTTAAAATATACACAAGACATACACTAGAACTTTTAAAAATATTATTCACATATTAATAAAATGAAAGTAAAGAAATAATACAATAATTACAAGAACTTCAAGAATTTCTGATAGCTAGCAGTGAACATACTGATGAGTATAAGGGCTTGGGGGTTTGTTAATATTTCTGAGGCAGAACTGTCTTAAAAAGAGCCAAAAGTTAAATCTGATAATTTAATCAGATTGTCTAAGAAAGTGTTAATATTCATCTAAAAAATGACTAACTTTTCTTTGGTGCACATGATTTTCAAGAAAATATGATTCATTATTTCAACATTTAAAATTGGCCTGGAGAGCTGCAGCATCCCTGGCGGACTGGCTCATGCCATGATTTGGTGTCAAGATGAAAAGACTGGCTTAGAGACATGTTCTGGGTTCAATTTCCAGTGGTTTAAAAGATTTCTTGGAATTAGGTTGTGCATGATAATGTGCCTCAATCTAGAAGAGGTATGGGCAACTCCCAGCATGCAAGCAGAGCTCCTGGTTAATATCTGAAAGTATTCAACCATACTGTAATCCGCTGGTTTATTCCACCTTTATGAAACTCCTATTACATTTTTTCACCCTCTGCTTAAGGAGCAACAGCTTAAATGAGGGACACTTCAGACAAAGCCCCTTCTGGGTCTCTTTCTCTTTCAGTACCACATAGGAAAAGATATAATAGCAGCAACAGCAGTAGATGGAATTTTTATTTGAAACACCAATTAAATAGCTTTCAGATGAGGAATACAATTATTTGGTATTTCTATGTTAAATAGTGCAGGGGCTGGGCTATGAGATTTTCATATGCTATCTCAATTATTTCATTTGTCTATACATGTTTAATTTAGAATAATGATGTAACATTAGACGTGGAGACTCCAAAGATGAATAATGTAATATATCAATACAATACCTGCAGAAACAGTTATGCAGTGGACTATTTTGGCTTTATACTTTCTCAAAAATGTTCATCACATTATTTTCACTTTTTTTTTTTTTTAAAGAAACACAGGACTGGCTTTGGAGTTATTTAGGGGAAGCGCGCCTTTGGTCTTTAGAGAAATCTTCCTGGACAATTCTCATAACAAATAAAACATCAAGGTGTAATTATATAATATCACTATTAAAAAGCAACTTATTTGTACTGTATTTTAGCTGTTTTAACACTCAGTGACCTTACACTCATTCATTGTTTCTATTGCTCCCTGTTATTGTTCCTTTCTAGAAGAATATTCTCCCTGATATACTGTACTATCACCACTAATTAATTAGTTTTTGTATTCAATAGTTTTGCTCATTGGCGCTAACATTAAAGTATGAAATAAGTTAAATACAATGGAAAAAGTAATTTCTTACTTTAATAGTCACTTTAGTCTTCACAATAGAATTCTTTAAATCTATGACTCAATAGTTAACAGCTGAGAAGAATATGAGTGTTTTTAATATAAATTAAAGCATCAATTTCTGTTTATACCACGTTTTATTTTCCATTCATCCATTGACGGACGTTTAGGTTGATTCCATATCATGGCTAGTGTGAAAAGTGCTGCAATAAACACGGGAGTGCAGATATCTCTTCAAATATACTGATTTCCTTTTCTTTGGATAAATACCCAGTAATGGGATTGCTGGATCATATGGTAGCAATTCATGTTTTATTAAGAAAGTGTTTACAACACAGATGCTCAAAAACCTTCAGCTATCTCTATATAATCCCATTTTAAACGCCATTGGAAGATTATTACGTTAATTATTTTGTCAAAAAACTAAATATTTAAAAAGCAAGACAGGTCAACAAATGCCAGATTAGAAATTACCATAAGTTATTAAAGTCATAAAACATATGGAAATCTTCGGGATGTAATTTAACATGAGATTTATGACTAATCAAGAAGCATATTATATAGTATGTCACTTTTGTGCTTTGAGCAAGGAACATACTTTAATTCCTCTATTTCAGTGGGATGAAAAGAGCTTGTGCCTCTAGAATTAAGACAATGGCCCACTGAATAATATGATAATGAATTAAATTCTCTATAGTTCACAGAAAATAACAACTACATTTTATGACTGTCAATAAAACCCTCAGAGAGTTCAACTCTGTATAACTAAAAAGAAAAATTAGTCTAAAATGTCATTTTAACCTTCCTTTTCAAAAAAAGCTTATCTAAATTTACTGGAATTATCAAAGACGTTATGGAGAATTATTTTAAGAAATGTAAAAAGGAACCACAATGGTTCTTTGCTCATTAACATAATGCTACATAATTACAAGAGATGGTTTATAATTACAAGAGGTTAATCATGCTTCGCAAGTTGTAATATTTATTCTCTTAGGAAATAATTTCAAGAGTCCTACTGATTGTTAACAGGTTAAAAAACCTTCAGTGTTTGTTAACACATTAAAAAGTCTTTATATATTTGGCCTTTACCAAAGTAGGCAGAAGTGACTATGGTCAACCATACTTTAATAGTTTTTAGAACAACATATAAATAGTTCTTGAAATGGCAATAAGAATTAGTGGCAATAATAAATAAAACATTTACAAACACACAATACTGTTAAAACTCCAGTATTCACACAGATATGTAATCTATGTAACAATATTGCATAATTGAAGGGTTTGCCAAGATGATTACTGGTGTATGTATATTTTTCTTTATTTACAAATATTCACCGCAAATATGTAATATCAATAATGTCATATTTAACTATTTTTGTGAGATATCACAATACACAAAAAAGATAATAGAAATAGAAATTAATGTTTGTTAGAATCTATTTATTTTAGATGTACATCTCTTCCTTCAACAGCATTAAGAAATACACAATAATCTCCAGTGTAGGACCTCGTTATAGAAAAACATTCTATCACTTTGCATAGTGTTATTCAGATGTGCAGGAAAGAACCAAGAAATAAGTATTGGTTATCTATTATACTGAAAATCATAGGCCCGAAGGGTACATCAAACAAGAAAGACAGCCAAGAAACGGTCTTCATTTTCAAAGTATCTTTACTCAAGCTAAGTCTGTAAGTCACGTATTCACAAAACGATGCCTAGTGGCTTGTGGCAGTACCCAGTAAATACCAAATGAGCTGTACAGGACTTTGAGGAAATGATGGTTTTGGAGAGTAGGTGTGGTAGGTCTTCATGGGGGCAAGTGGACTTGAGCAAGGGTCTTGTGATGACAGGTGTAACTTGTACCTTGCATGAGAGTAAATGGCGAACAGGAGAGCATGGGGCTAGAAAAACATGAGACAAATCAGAAGACAGTGAGTGGCGGCATTTAGATGATATGCTGGAGGTGAATTACCAAAAGAGTTTGAAAGGACTTGGAGATCATTCCTCCTTTCAGAGGTGAAGAAACAGGCCCAGAGTTGTTGCACAACTTGAGCAAATAATAGGGCCCTGTCTTTCTGAATCATCGTCCACTGCCTCGAGCTACTTCCATTTCCTCTATTCTTTTACTAGTTAAAATGTACCTTTTCACTTTGTGAAAATGATGTGAGTGAGAATAATATAAAATATCTCATTATCCATAGTTTCAAGCCTAGATTTGTGGAAGTCAGAATGACAGTTTCTTTTAATATAACAAATTTTCATTGATAAAATTATTTTCAGAAAATTCTCTAAGTAATCTTGAGTTGCTTAAAGTCCTTATTTCTCTCCCCCAAGAAGATCTTAAATTCCTTGAGAGCAGGTCTGTATATGAATCATCTGAAATCCTCCCCAAAGGGCTGGATAATGCCTTTGTCTAAATGTAGGTGCTTAGTAAATTATGGATAAAAGTTTAACAGCACTGGTAACAATAATTTACATCAAAGTACATTCTAATTCTCTATATCACATGGAAATAAAAAGAATTTTCTTATAAATTTTGTAAATGTGAAAGAAAATACAACCAATTTAGAAAATAAATGTCAATCTTTCATTTTAATTCTTGCTTCTTTCATATATTTTTTTAAAAAACTTGTTTCTGATTTGATTTTCTATGGATTAAAAGCATTTTTATGCAGTTGGAAGCTCATTATTAATCATGATAACTGTAGTGGCTGCCAGTATGAATTAAGCACATATACCATGTGTCTGGCTAAATGGCAAGACATTTAGATATCTTTCTACTACAGTTCATTATAAGTTTTTAAGAGTCAGGGATGATATCTTAGCCATCTTTCTATCCAAAATGCATAGCATGATCCCTGACATGTGTCATGTGTAATCAAAATTTAAAAATAATAAATCCCCTACCAAATACATTTTCATTAAACATTTCACATGAGTTATTTGTTTTAATCATCCCCAAAACCTCACTTTACTAATGGAGAAACAAAAGTTTCACAAATGTAACATGCCCAATGCCCCACAGATAGAAAGTGGTGGAGCCAAGATTTGAACTCAGGCTCTTTGACTCCAGAGCCCCTGCAAGAAAATAAAACTCTATGCTGCCTTGACATAGTTCTTAAAATAAAGCGCCATTCAATTATGCTCAATGATTTCCATAACAGTTTCCAGAATTCTAGCCATGAGAAAAATAATGGTTACTAATTTGAATAACCTAAGAATTATATTACCAAGAAAAAATGGGAGGCCACGTTTAGGAGACACTGTGATAACAGTAGAAAGCTCAAATAAATAATTTTTTTTTAAAAAGTTCCAAGGGATCCATTCAAAAAATACCAAAAATGTCCATTTCTAATATTTTATTAACAGTGAAGGGCCTGAGCCTAACATAAACTGAAGGCTCTTACCACATTAGAAAATAAACTTAAAGTAGAAATTTCACTGGAGAGTTGAGGTCCCAGTTAGGTGAGGTTCTAAGTACGTCTAACAGAGTGGTTATTAGCCACATCATTCAAATCACTTAAAATAAGACTATATATGCATAGCATTAGCGAGTCAACCATCATTAAGACAAGTGGATTTTTTGGAGACTTTAGCATGAGTCCAGATGACCAAACTCCTCTGCTCTTCAGATGCCATACGTAATACAGATTTGCATATTTCTAATGTATTCAGGTATTACTGTTTAAAATCTACTAGAATAACGACGGCTTTAATAAAATTGAGTTTGAATGGCTTCAATAGCAAAGAAAATTCTTAAAGATTCCTAATGTTGACAAAGCACCTGACAGTTTACAAATTATTTTACTATATCATATCATTTAATAATGTTAATGAAGTCTGTCGGGTAGGCATTTTGCATGTTTTACAGTTCAGAAAATATTTTCTTCCAGTAAATCTCAGCTAAAAAATGCTGAAGCTAGGGCTTGAACATCTGTCTTATTCCCATATTTAACATGGACTATGTTACATTTTCATCTACAGTTTTTGACTAATAAAGTTAATATGAAAGTCAGTCTAGATTCAGGCTTTGTACATCTTCCTTACACTGCTAGCGAGTTTGGGGCAACCAGATAAATACCAAAAGCACTCAAAGAATATGACCATAAATTAAAAATAAATCCATAATAAATTCAGATACTATGCTGTTCAAGGAAAAAAATCTGAAAGGGATCCTGAAAATGTGCCTGTATTTGTGTGATATATGCATATATATGTATGTATGTACACATATTTATAATTTACGTGTATGTATGTATATAGTTTATGGATGTGTATACATGTAAATGCACATATATGTAAATATTATATACATATATAGAAATATAGATCTATAGTACCATTTTAGAGAAACAATAAAGCATAATTTCTGGCAAAAATTAAAGTTGGGTATAATTCAAATATCAGTCCCTTATACAGAAAAAGTAAAAGTTTGTTCTACCTTGGATTTTACTGATCATAAAATGAAAGCAAAAATGATTAAAATTTCTAGTTTTACACCAGGTACTACACTGATGGCATGCCCATCCTGTCTTGCTAATAGTGCAGTTTTCATAAACTACTTTGGTTGAAAAAGATAATTTTCATAGATGTGAGGCACATCTATGGCCTACAGTGTGCCCTATGAAAATTGCTTTTAGGAATAAATTGATGTTAAGAATGTATCCGGCCGGGTGCGGTGGCTCAAGCCTGTAATCCTAGCACTTTGGGAGGCCGAGATGGGCGGATCACAACGTCAGGAGATTGAGACCATCCTGGCTAACACGGTGAAACCCCGTCTCTACTAAAAAATACTAAAAACCGGCCGGGCGAGGTGGCGAGCGCCTGTAGTCCCAGCTACTCGGGAGGCTGAGGCAGGAGAATGGCGTAAACACGGGAGGCGGAGCTTGCAGTGAGCTGAGATCCGGCCACTGCACTCCAGCCTGGGCGACAGAGCGAGACTCCGTCTCAAAAAAATAAATAAATAAATAAAATAAAACAAATAAATAAATAAAAAAAGAATGTATCCTACCATGATGTGTCTTTTTCCTAGGACTGGCATAAAATAAACTAATCCAGCTAATAGACAATTTCAGTTTATCCTCATTTTATCACCATCTGACCTCGTGCATAACTAAATATGATCTAATTTTACGTTACTTCTGGATTCAATGCATTTGCCTCTCTCTGAGATCTATTTGTAATCAAATTTGTTTGTTAATTCCATCCTGAAAGTGAGAAGTAAAAAGGAAAAAAAATTAACATCTTTCTAACACTTCAACTTTTAACTACCTCATCCCCAGAAGAAACTGCTATTAAAGATAAGTTTTGAAAACTACACAAGGGCCTTACATTACCTTGAACGTATATATTATTTACAAGATTACCTAACTTATTTCTTCCTCATTTAACTGAAAAGTCTTCAGATAGCCTACTTTTTTCTCACGTAAGTAGACGAAAAAAGAAAATCATTGTCTATTTTATATATATACACATTAGTAGCCAATATATATGTATATTGCAAATGTAAATGCATTTATCTCATAAGGAAGTTTAAAGCCTTGGAGCCATGTTTTCTGTATTAACACGTATTTTCATCACTTCTTCCTTTACGATTGTTCTTTAGATTTGTACATTTTCAAAGCATAAATAACCCCAGTTTGTCTTCAGCTCCAATGAGAAAACATAGCACGGTATATATCTTTTGCTATCTGTCAATTTGCCTATTAAAATATTGTTCACCTTTTCTCTGGAGGGTTTTTCTTCTCCTCTTTCCTGACTAAAGCTTCTCGCATCCCATGCATCCTTCAAAGGCTTAGCTTTCTGTACTGTTTGTTCAATGCCTGCCTCTTGGGAGCTTGGACCCATCTTTGCTTCCCTCCTGCTATCATCTCCTTCTAAGCATTCTGTTTTAGCTTCACATCCCCCTTTGCCATGCTTCTTTTGCTTAGAACAATAACCCAGCAGCAAGTACATCAATTTCTTTAGGGGGATTTTATCTTGTACTCAGTTCCATGTTCCTATTCATTCATTTGTCTTTATTAAGTTTCTTGAGGCAAATATTTAGTGTTCCAGATCTATGCCTACAAGTTGATGTGTGCTTGCCAGAATTTTATCAGATACATGCACAGTTCATCACAGACAATATGATTAACACTTCTCCATGAATTACGTAAAATGTTTATATCAGAGTCTTTTTATAGTACAGATATTAGTGATATTATGTATAAGTGTCTATATACATTCTATTTTGTTGCATAACATTTTCTGAGTTTTCTTCTTTTCACCTAGATTTGGAGTTTTAATATGGAGAAGCAGTGGTGGTTAAAAGATCACAGAATGATGTCAGACAGGCCAGAATTCAAATACAGGTTGTACTACTCTATGGCTCTATGAGCACGAGTAAGTTACCCTAGCCTCTCTCCAGCTCAGTTTAGGATTACTATGAAGAAGCTTGGAAACCTCATACAGGGTAAAGTCATGTAGTGGGCATAGCACAATTAGAACTATAACACACCCTCAATTAACGTTGATACCTGCTTTTATTCTCATCCTCACCATTGCTATTGTAACTATTTTTTCCCCTTGCAATTGGTTCCCAGAATTTCACATAAACTATGAATCCAGTTTGTACCTAATATTTATTATTTTCTTCTAAACATTTCTAATTTCCCCATTTCTTGAAAATAACTTTTACTAGATGTTATTCATATTGAATTATAAATATAAAACTATTATAACAAGCTGAAATGTATCCCTTGATTAGAGGAATTAACACTTTACCAATATAACAATTATAGTCAATAAGAACATTGCTCCTATATAACATTTTATTACAATTCTGCTATAGTTTAAATGTGTCCCCCAAATTTCATGTGTTGTAAACTTAATCCCCAATGTGGCAGCACTGGGAGATTGTGCCTTTAAGAGGTGACTGGGTCATGAGGGCTCTGCCCTTATGAATGGATTCATCCATTCATAAACTAATAGGTTAATGGGTTATCATGGGAATATGATTCATGACTTTATAAGAAAAGGAAGAGAGACATGAACACATTAGAATACTCAGCCTTCTTGCCATGTAATGTCCTGCACTGCCTCAGGACTCTTCTGTGTCCCCATGAGCAAAAAGGCTCTAACAAGTTTACAGTCATACCAGCCTAAACGTGCCCAATCTTATCTGATCTTGGAAGCTAAGTAAGGTTTGGCCTGGTTAGTACTTGGATGGGATAAGGCTCTGACCAGATGTGGCCCCTCAACCTTGGACTTTTCAACCTCCGTAACTGTAAGAAGTAAACTCCTTTTCTTTATAACTTACCCATTTTCAGGTATTCTGTTACAAGCAATAGCAAATGGACTGAGAGGAATTGTTTCAAAGTATAAGATTTTACTGACACATAATGTGTTGAATAAATAACAGGATGATTTCATTTATTTTTATAAAAATTAAGTTTGTATTAGTTTCCTATATTGTTCCTAACTCATTCAAAGATCAGGTGGATGAACGATAGACTGGAAAATGTTAATGACTTTACTTATTCATTTTTCAAATAAGTAAATGACTCATTTAAAAAGTCACATATTTAAACGAGTAATTTGGTTGTATCACATACTTTAGAATAAAAATATTATGCCTATAATATTTTAAAGTAATAAATAGGATGATAGGCTATTTATGAAATATAACATGACATGAATTTAGAATTTCGATGCATACTTTGTCTATATTTATTTAAATGGGCAATATGGTTTGATAACAATTGATATGAAACATGATGATGAACCCATCTTCTGATGAAAAAGAAAAACACTCAATTGGCAATGGAGCTGATCGTGGATTCACTGAAATTAAATTGGCTTTAAGTTGCACTAGTCTTCCTATGCAACGAGTAACTCCTTATTTTGATGAAAATCCCCCAAATTATAACTAAGACTGGATCTTGTTATTTTGATCAGAGATGCAAATCTCTTCAGAAAAAAAGTTGGGGTTCTTAAGCACACGACTTATCACTGAGAATTTATAAAAACATTGTATCCCCTCATAGAAATCGATTTCAAACTTAGGGAACATATAATTTAGTCAAACTATTTTTAGCCCAACCAAGCTACATTTTGAACTTGGTAGCACTCTTCTTGGTTAGCACTGTTGTTTTGAGACAATATCATACAAGGCTTATCTTGTAGGACGTGTCCAGTAATTTCCTGGATAGTGTTCAAATTATTAATAGCTAATCATTATCCCAGTGAATGTACAGTGTAGTTTAAAAGTCACCATTATATATATACTAATGATAAATGAAAAATAATCATATGCAGATATGAGAATTATAATGTTGGAATAAAGTGCTTCATTGCTACCCCTCACTCGTTAGCACTTGAATAAATGTGGATATAAAGTAGAAAGAAAGATTAAATATCAAGTATTATTCCAACCACTAAGTGATTTTTACTAAGAGAAGAATCTTTCTTCACATGATGACTCTATAAGTTAGCTGAAAACAAAAGCACATAAATGGACTCTCCTGAAGCTATGTCTTGCAGTCCTTCTGATGACATTTCAATTATAAGCTGAAGCTCCACAAAACAATCGATTCCTAAAGGTCTAACAATTGATCACTCCATACACTGAAGTGCCTCTAATGACTACTGCTTATGAATGTTTTGCTTTAAAAAATAAGGCACACTATTAAAAAACAGTTTGCTTTAATAGAACAAATGCAAGTTTTCAAAATATTTATCAGACCACGACTGTTTCTGACTCAGATTGGCTTCAGATGTATGTATAAAGAAGGCCTATTATATTCATAAACACTGCTAAGTGGAGAGACCTGTTTCTAGATCCCAGTAAATGGTTAAGAGAAATTCACTTGGTTGATCTGGTTGCATCACTTTCACACAGTGCACAATCTTATATAATCTTCCCCTCCGCCACAATGGCTATTCGTTTAGGATATCCTTTAGAACAAAAGAAGAGGATTGAGTGTCATTTAGCAGAAACAAGGGAGCAAAGTTGACAGGCATAGTGTTCTGCTGCAGTATTTTGTGTTTTTATCATTGGACAGCAATGACTACAGAACCGGCCATGGCAGCAGCCTGCTCAGAGTTCAGGGCTTGGGAGGGAGATGGACAACAACTGAGGAGGCAAAGGCAGAGAAGTGCTTAGCAAAAAGGAAGAAGAAATCAATAATGATTATCTTCTCTCATTGGGCTACTGCAAGTCTGTTAATTTAGGCATGATTTTTGTACTACATATTGTTTGAATTGGAAAATATATTTTGATGTATTTCAGGAGGTAATACATAATACTTCTGATAAGCAATATTTATTCAGCATTTTATTTGCTCTAATTATGTCAGGTGCTTTGCTATTTCACAGTAACCCATAAAGCACTATGAATAGCCCTAGTTTAGAAATAAAAGTTAAAAACTGGAGAGGTAAAGCAACCCACCTGACATCATATACATAGTGAAGAAGGTGCCAGGACTGGAGGCCAGATTTGCCTGTATTCTCTAATGCTAAAAGTGTATAGGGCTTAGAGTTGTTCTGAACTCTGTAATACTCAATGTCTACCTTTTTAGAACCAACATTCAGTAACATCCTCATTTACTGCCCTGAAATGAAATGAATAGATCTCATAAACTTGTCTGCACAGTACTCTAACCATCATATAAAAAAGAAAGAAAATAATTCATAACACAACAATACTTATTTTATTTTAAAATACTTTGAAACGTGTGAATGTTTTCATGACCACACCAGAAGACCTATTGAAGATGCCAGACACTTGCGCGCCTATGTTTAGAATCCCCTATAATGTAGAATTTTTCAAATGTCCCCTGAGTTGTATGGAACACTCAAGTACCATGAGTCGCAAGGCTATTAAGACCTAGTTTTCTGCTATGGAAAAGAGCTCCTAGGAAACTTCTGGAAATTGTCGCTGCATTCTTGAAAAATTCAACAACTATCAAAACTGCATTTCCTCTCCTGTCCCCCTGCTCCAATAAAAAACACTCACACAAAACACGCTTTGTGTTTATAGGCTAAATGGATTTACATTCTAGGGGAAATTAACTATAAACAAGGTTTTCCTCTATTTGAATGTGCAAGGGTATGAGGAAACACTGTTTATGCATCACGAAGAGTCTAGTAGCTTACCAGCACACGTTAGTGCCAGTAGTGTCCACCTTTCATCACAACAACCAAAAATACCTCCCTTTTTCAGTTCGGAGAGACCATATTCCAGCAGAAACAGAAATGCCTCAGGTAAGATTTGTAACATTAAGAGAACATATGCAAAGATCTCAGTGCAGTACTTTTGCACTCAACAAGCACTAAATAAATGGTAGCTATTATTGAATAATGAACATTCTGTATACAGAATTGCTCTTACAAAGCTTATATTAACAGCTTAAACAGAAATCGTAATTTATAGCTTAAAATTAATGAAGCTATTTGTGATACTTTAAATGATTTAAATTTTAAAAACTTTAAGAATTAACGTGGAAAACTAGTTTTCATTTTAATTATTTCACACATACAAATGTTTGCCCTTACACACATTTTATTGCCTACATGATAGATGTAGACTTTCTTCTAAAACAATCACATTAACGATTTAAACAAAAACTTGGGTTTAATATGCTTTATTATTCATGCTTCATAATAATCACCTGATCTCTTCAGATTTAACTGTCACTCAAAGCTCAGTTCCTTTTCATGGCTATAAATTACATTTCAGAACTTTGTGTCTTTATATTGCTAATAAGTCATATTTTATAGTCCAGCATATAATAAAAGGATAGTGTACAACATTAATTACAAGGTCAGTTAGGTGTCAAAGTAGAAACTCATTGAATAGTATTTTGTGGAAATAGCTAGACTCTAATATGTTTAAACTTCACCATAATGAATAATTTGTATCAGACTTAATTCATGAGAGAAAAATGAAACTTCTGTGGCAAAGTGGCTTTTTCTCCCGAAATAATGTTAATAATTGAAGGCTTTCAAAATTTTTTTCCTGCAAATTTCAGATGTGATTAAATGTTGACTTTATAAAGTCTGGAAACGTCAAACACTTCAAAGTAAAATTGTGTTTTCATCTTAATTTAATGATGAAAAACATACTTATGCTCTCTAATAGATCTAACCAAGAATTTCTGGTTAATTTGATTGGTCTACCTGGAAAATACTAAAATTAATAAAAGAGAGTATAAAAATGCATATTCTATAGTACATAAATGATGTGTCTTTTAAAATGTCAACTGTAATAATATTTTTTTAAAATGAAGCCATTTAAAAATGATTTTTAGTGTAAATAAGATGCCAGAAGATAGACAGGTATAAAATTAACCTCTACCCATAACCATAATTTCATAGTAATTAATGAGCTCAACTCAAGAAAAGGATAGAAGTATAGTTGGGAAAAGGGTAATGCAAAGTGAAACATTAAAGTTAAATTATTTCCCTCATTTTTGGTAACAGGTTATTAAAGTAGACTTGAATGGGTTTTTCAATATGAAACACTAGGATGAGCTTTCCGTGCTTCAGTTTCTTCATCTGAAGAAGAGGCTGTCTGAGTAGGGGACCATAAGAATCCACTTCGGCCTGTGTAGTCTATGATATATCTGCATTTTTATCAGGTATTTATTATCATTCCCATGCAGCAGGGAATGTTCTGCTCCCTCCCTTGAGTCAGGAAGTGCAATTTGTATTAGGATCTTGAAACATGTTTTGCTTCATCTAATCCCAGTCATTTCTCTACATATCTGTACTTTTCACCATACTTAATAAAATTATGGGGATTTCTTCTTATTCCAACACTTCACTTCAAAGTCTCCACTTGAGTAATGCAATCAATTGGCAGGTAAAATTACCATGAGGCAGAGGGAAATGTTTCTTAGGACCCAGGCAAAATGGATTTATTTTCCTTTGTGCTAAATCTTACATGTACTTTTACACCAAGGTGACCTGCTTTGGCAAAGGGAGGAACCGTCTTTTTCAAGCTCTGCAATGATCCTTGAGAAAGCAGGAAAGTCAATGGGATCTAATATTTTTATGGTGTGAGCTCCATCTGGGGACATTTGTATGGCGTTAAAGAGGAATGGATTTGATGAGGCAGTGACTGTTTGGTTTAAATACCTCCTGGTCTGATCTTAGGCAGGTACCACGTTCCTCAGTAGATGGGAGTGTAAAGCTTCATGAACAAATTATTTTTAGTTGAGCTAAATAGCTATGAGTTGATCATTAACGATTAGGAAAAAGAGCCAGGATGGAGGATTATGCTCTTGGCCTTGAAGATCTCTCAGGCAGCAGAAAGAGTAATAAGGAGTATATTAAGGTTCCTTAGAGAAACAAAAGGAATGAGAGAATATGTACACTTACACAGAGACATATATATATACACATATATATATATTTGTGTGTCTGTGTGTGTGTGTGTGTGTAAGGTAAGAAACTGGCTCATGCAATATGGAAGCTGACAACTCGTAAGGTATACAAGGTGAACAAGCAAGCTGAAGACCCGAGAGAGCTGATAGTGTAGTTCCAATCTGAAGTGCAGCAGACTTGAGATACAAGAAGGGCTAATATTGCAGTTAAGGTCTGAAGGCAGGACAAAGCCCATGTCCCAGTTTGAAGGCAGCCAGGCAGAATGATTTCCTTTTACTCAGGGCAGGGTCAGTGTTTCTGTTCTATTCAGGCCTTTAATTAATTAGATGAAGTCTGCTCACATTAGGAAGGGCAATCTACTCTACTCAGTCTACCAATTTAAATGTTAATCTCATCTGATAACACTTGCACAGAATCACCCAGAATAATGTTTGACCAAATATCTGGGCACCTTGTAGCCCAGTCAAGTTGATGCACAAAATTAACCATTACAGGCAGTGTTGACAAATCAAAGTAGTGGTAACAGTAGGTGCAAAGTGAACAACAGTACCATTAGAATGTCCAGGGACTTTTTCAATTCCAGAAACATATTGACTGGGTTTGATGCCCCATAACTTTACAAGTAACACCTATTCCAGATGATACTCAACGCTCATATGACTGCCTTGGAGAAATAATTGACATTCTCTACCCCCTGTCCCAAACTTTAAAAACATTTTGTATACTGAAATGATGTAGGATGAACTGTGACCAGAAACAAGAAAATAGTAACTCATGGAGTCCAAGCAAGATGACAGCCCTCTTTTTGTTTTTTGTTTTGTTTTAGATTCTTAACGCTTTAGTCAAGTTGGATCCACGTTTTGATAACTGCAAATATTAGAAACAACTTACATGTTCAACAAGGTAAGATTGGTTAAAAAATATCAGCACAAATACAACAAATGCTATCAGGTCATTTAAAAATATGAAAGAATGAAATTTAAGGGCAAAGAAGAATCTCGTGCTACAGGGATTTCTCTTACAAAGAAAGTCATCTAAATTCTCATGGATAGAATGCAATAGATTAATTAGGAAACAGTATTTATAGAACCAGGATTGTTACTAGTTAAATTGCCATAAAATTAGAACAAGAACAAATACTAGCTTGAAAGAGAAAAATGCCTTTTCCTGAGGACATATGAAAAAATGATGGCATTTACAGAAAAATGAGTTAATGATACTGATGGACTGACAAAAAGAAAGAAGGCCACTTTCATGGAACCAAAGAAAAATATATTCAAATGTGGTATTTTTTTCTCTGCTATTGGTTTTATAATCATATACCTATAGCTACTTTTAAAAATTAAAATACTTACAGAAAATATAACTTTGATATTGATAGTCTGAAACTCTCTACCCCAACCGCTTCTCTTAATTGATAATTATTTTTAAGATGGTTTTTTAAATAACATGAGGTTTTTTATTAGTTAAGAACACAAGGAGCATATTAGAACACACTGCATGTTGTAAAGTTCAGAAATCCTGTTACAAAAGAGCAGTATCTTATTGCATTTTCACAAACATGAATGTTTAAAATTCCTATTTATATAACAGGAAAAAAGACTATTAGGAAATGTTTGAACATGAAAATGTATCAAAATGTTAAAAGTGGTTTGCTGAGGAAAGTGATATTAAAGAAGATATTTATAATTTTTTCTCTATGCTCATCTATAAGCCTATAAATTTTTCATAATAAACCAATATTATTTGCATATTCTGAAAAAAAGTGTTATTTACTTGTTAGCTAAAATTTCATGTTATTTGATTCAGACTGTGTTTCTTCTGCTCAGTTTTTGGAATGCTCTCTCTCTACACTCAATCTATCTGGGAAGAATCAACAGCTACAATACAACTATTTTTTTGCATTTAGAGACTCTATGCACCCAGGATAATTCTGTGATATGTATTTCTCTTTATCTAAAAGTCTATATAGACAAGGGGCTCTGATACATGGTTTCTTCTTTAAGCTGTCATTGAATATGCTGCATGAAAGTTAATCATGGGGATATCCAACAGCGACCTGTATCAATAACTTAAGAAAATGGGAAATTCGTCTGATACTTTTATTTCCTAGGGTGAAAAAGAAATTAGAGCCAGGTAATATCTGGTATAAAAATAGGTAATATCATACAAAATTCATTAAAGAAAATGTGAGTGCGGAAATTACCAAATCACAGAATATTAGACCTAGAAAAGACATGGTACAGATACGGAAATTTGAAAAAAAATACAGAGATGAAGAGATCAGTCTGCTGTCCTCACAGAAATGCCTGCTACTTCTCTTGAATTTACCTCTCATCTTCCTTTAAGCATTTTTGGAGTGCTTGGTGCATGTCATCATAAAGTTTTGCGTTAAATGCCAAAAAGGAGGAAATTATAAAAGAGCAGTGTAATTTTTCTATTATATTTTGATAGTACTACCCTCTGCATCATTATTTTGCTTCTAACGTCTCCAACATAATCTCTTAAACATTTAAAATATTTTTTATCCTAAATGAGAGCTAAGACAACTTCTTGACAAACACACGTCAAATAACACCAACATCAAAATCTAACCATTCATATCCATGAGGTAAAGAAAACAAAATCAACCACAGTAATTACGTTGCAAGGGCTATGACTTTTATAACATTACAGCTTAGTTTCTATGTATCATCCTTTATTCTGAGATTCAGCATTACACATTTTCAATTTGATTTTGCCAATCAAATTTCATTTGTTCTTCCTTGATTGGCTGGGGTTTACCTATTAAGTGCTGCCTTCAGTTCATTTTTACATTTTCTGGGGAGACAAACTGCACACGAAGGTTTTGCCAATTTAAATGTTTAACTCTGCAACATGCAGAGTGAAATCTTCATTGATTTATCCTATAGAAGTTTCCTATGACAACGCAAGTGAAAAACCAAAACTCAAAGTGCAGAAAGTTGGAGCTAAGGCTGATTCTGGAATCAACTAGTTTCCACATTAAAGAAAGAACGAGACATATATTCCCTACTTAAATCCAATAGAGGCAGTTTTCATTCTGTTATCATGCAACACTGTGTGATAGTCAATGTTGAAGTCATATAAACAAGTTATTTGGTTTTAGAATTTAAAATAAAGGAGATCTACCAATTTGCGGTAAACACAAGTACCCATATTGTTCTCTTTCTTTAGACTCTAACTGGAGAGGAGAGTGTATTTTCTGCCTCTTTTCCCAGGTAATAGCATTTATCTGATAGGAGTTGGCTAATGGCTTCAGTTCCACATGGCTAGCTACACTGCGGGGCGGGCGGGCGGGAGGGCGGGGGAAGCATAATGCTGCAAGCAAAATTCCAATGTAGTCACAAGAAGGACATTCTATTTCCTTTTGAAAAAATGTGTTTCAGGTTCTTGGGTAAATCTAGTGGTAGAAATTTTACCACCTATAATTCGGTAATGTGATCCTCCTTTATAAGATTGCTATTACTTGTGGCAAGAAAAGAGGAGGCAGATGGTACTGTGTCAGATGCTGAAAAAGAAAGTGAGCATCTCCTAGATTATTACAGTGGAAGTATCCAAAATTGAAGGCAGATCTCTCGAATACAACAAATTCAGAAGTAAATAAAATAGACTACAAACAGTGACCAAATAAATGTCTGGACTGTGAAATAGTTTATCCCTTGTTTATATAAGAACTAATGCTGATTATATTGCATAGCTAGTATATACCCCAAACCAACAAATATATTTTAAAGGTCTAGCAAACAGCCCAATAAGGTTCCATTTTCACATGCACATGTAGCATTTTATAACAATCCTAGGATATGTATATATACAGAGAGATGGAAAAAATACAGTTTTAAAAGAGAAATTTACCCTATATTTTATTGCTATCTGGGCAGAAACACATGTTCCAATCTTTTATTTTCTCCCTGGCTTCTCCCAAAGAGAAATAGGCCTGTTTCCTTAAACAATTTTTTATAAGAGCTATACCTTCTTGAAGTTGGGTATAGCATAACAATTAATATTTCTAAAATATTTTTCATAAGGATAACAGTAGAATAAAGAACAATGAGCCACTTTGTTACAGAGATAAGCCATGCCTTTCTTTTGGTTTATAATGTATTTGCCCAAAAGCATTATGTGGCTAGCTGATAGCTGCATAGATTAACTGTAACTTTTTACCATTTGTGATACACCAGGTTCCATTTAATCAAACTTCAGTTATCTGTATCTATATTCTCCTTAGGATAAGCCTAGATTGTCTAAATTCAGAGCTTGCTACCACCCCAGACATTCTTTCTTTTTGGTTATCATATCAAGTCCCAACTGTGCAGTCTGGAATTCAATGTCAACTATTTTCCACACTTCACATAATCCCTGTGATTTCATCAGCTCCTACCTCTTCACAACAGTTTATTATGATTTTTCAAGTCCCATCTCTGCAGCAAGTGTTTCTCCAAGTGATTTAATTACCAATAATCTTTTTAAAAATCTGAGACCCCAGTCCAATTTTTGCCCATTGAGCAGAGGCTAGAATTTATTATACAGAGGATACTGTTCTATTATCTATGGCAATAAATTATTCTCTTGTTACTCTATAGTTATATATTATATTCTGCAAACAAATTTCAGATACCTCAAGGGCATGGACAATATATTTGATTAGCTTCTTTATTGGCACAGAAAGCATTTATCAAGCTTTAATTATGGGCCAAATAGTGTACTATGCCCTGAAGTTAGAAAGATGACAAAGAAATGTTCTTGGCTTTCAAGGAGATCCTGTCCCTGTAATTCAATCTAATAATTGTTAGAAGAGAGTTATAAAATAATGCTCTAGACTATTGGTTCTCAAACTTCAGTGTGCATCGAATCACCTAGAGGACTGATTAAAATACAGGTTGCACATCTCCACTCTCCAATGTTTCTGATCAAGCAGGTCTGAGATGAGGCCTGAGGATCTGTATTTGTAATGAATTCCCAGATGGTGCTGATGTTGCTGGCCCAGGGAAAGAGTGATTTAGATAATGGAAAGGCAATTAAATAGGCAATGCAAAGACACAACGAGGTAGAGGGCCAACTGTATTCTAGCAGCAGCAGGAAGGTAATATGGTGGGTTTAGAGGGTGCATAGAGTGACCACAACATGGCAGTTGGAGATGAATAGATTTTAATAGATTTTGGACATCATGGTAATGGTAAGGAATGTAGATATTAGAAGAATCATCATCATCAGAAATTTATAAATAAGGGAGGGATGTGATCACACCTGGCCTTTAGCTTTTACAAAGAAAACAATAGGGCATTAGGTCTAACATTTAAGTCTCTAATCCATCTTGAATTAATTTTAGTTAACGGATGCAGCACACCAACATGGCACATGTATACATATGTAACAAACCTGCACGTTGTGCACATGTACCCTAGAACTTAAAGTATAATAAAAATAATTCAATACTTAAATAATACTAAATTCTAATACCATCTTACTTTAATTTGAGAATACTATATTAAACCTGTTGTGTAATTAAGAAAAAAAGAAAAAAAGAAAACAATAGGGCAGAGGATATGTCTACACAGAGGATTGTATCATACTGATATTTAGACCACAAAGATGAGATTTGATTTTCTTTCAACATTGAGGGCTAGGTATCATGCTTCATATTTATGGTCTGTCTCAGCTTTCCTCAGCTGGCCAATTTTAACAACCTCCTAGGGAAATCACAGCCTCCAGTCAACCTCCTCTCTCCCTCCCATAATAGCAAGTAGATATCTGGAATCCTGCTATTAAATAGCATCAACAACTGAATTCATGTGTTTCAGCGATTTCTCAGGCTGTTACAGCAGGAGAAACTCATGTTGTAATTTTACTTATCAGGCACTTGAAGCCCAAATTAGTTAAGTAAATTAAAGTAACCCAGCTAGTTAACAGCAGAGTCAAAACTGGAGCTCAACTATCTAAATATTATGTTTATTACTATAATAAATGCATATAAATAAATTTAACTAATTAATTGACAACAATATGAACAGTTAACATTTGCACCTGTACAGGCAATAATAACTAATGCACAGCTGTGACACCATCAACTATGAGACATATCTGTTTTCAGAAATATTAAAAACAATGTGCATCCAGTAGAGTGACTATAGTTAATGACAATCTATTTTATATTTCAAAATAGCTATAATAAAATACGTGAAACGTTCCCGACACAAAGCAATGGTAAATGTTCGAGGTGGTGGATACAGAAATATCCTTATTTGATAATTACACATGGTATGCATGCATCAAAATTTCACATGTATCCCATAAATATGTATAATTATTATGTATCAATTTAAAATGTGCATCTTAGATGCAATACAATACAGCAAACACAAGGTGACTTTTCAGGGCCTCGATTTTGTTCATGGGAAGAATGAAAGATGACATGACTTTGATGACTTTTTCCATGCTCTATTTCCAGGCAACAGAGTGTCCTAAACCAGAAGAGTTCAGCTCTAACACGAAGACTATTATAAAAGTTAGACTCCTTTGAGAGCATTAGCTGTTCTGTATTTTTGTGTATATCCTTTCCTTTCTCCATTTCACAAGCAACTCCTGATAATTCTAGGAATTTATTGTCCAATTTTAATTTCCTGATCATAGTTAGAGCTTTGAAGTTCATTATCAAACTTTGACCTCATGCCCTCATTCCTACCTCTCAGACACAAATTACATTATTACAGGGACACATATATATATATTAATATTTCAACATTTCTTCCTTTACTAAATCCAAATAAAACAATAGAATATTGAATTAAATTATTACTATAATTTATCATTTTTCTAATATCTTGTTTTTTTCTGAGAATGTGGTTATTGAATAGGGATTACTTTTTTGATTATGCAAGGCTCAATGTCAACATTTTGTTGCTAAATTGTAACAAAGTAATCCAGATCACACAATATTTTTATCTAGCTAAGAAACATGTTTAACTTTCAGCTACAACATTTTCTCACAGAATAAGAATTAAATTGTTTGTATTTATCTTTAGCTTCAGCACTGATTGCAGTTATAAAATATGTTAATATCATGGGCATAACAATTGAAAGTGTACTTAATTGTTCAACCTTGGGAATCGCATCATCTACATCAGATTTCTATGAGTTTTTCATGTCTCTGGTTATTATTTGACCTTTCCAATTTGTCTCTGTGCCTCAATTCTCTCTCCCCCCTTATCCATCCTATGTAGTCCTTCTAAAAAGAATCTTTGAACATATATTTTTACTCATGTCATGATTGCCGGTTCCTCCAGCTAGCTTCTCTTTGACCTCATTGACTCAATCTACCTTATGCTTTTCCCCTAATATCTTTTGTCTTATCATATGAGACTTCTTAATATTTCCAGGGCAGACCATCCTCTTTTGTCCTTTCATGGTTATTCAAGCTGTTGTCCACACTTCTGCTGTTCTCCCTCTATACTGACAAGCTTCTACTCAGCCTCCCAGATGAGCTCATCTACCACCTTCTCCATGTAGCTGGGTCTTACACTCTGTTGGAGAAGAGACTACTCTGATTCCTTCACATATTTTACTGTACCTATCTGGGGATACTATAACAATTTTGATGTTGTTCTTCCTGACCAAACCTAGCTGTTACTATTTAGCAATGCATACAACATAGCAGATACTCAACAAATGTCTTTTAATTAGCGCATGAGCAGCAGTATCTGTACAGTTAGTTACTATCTTTATATCCTCACGTCCTACTATATTTTAACCTACCACAAATAGTTTTTTGATGCATGCTTCCAGTGAAAATGTCTTTTATCAAGGTCAACTATGAGCTCCATATTGCAAAACCCAATGGTCTATTCTGTGTTTGTCTAATTGTATTTTCAACATTTGACACTGTTTTTGATTCTATCATGAAGAACTTTCTTCATCACACATGCCTGGTTTTCTTTATAAATCACAGATGTTGATTTTTAGCCTCCTTTGAGTATTTTTTTCTTCCTCCTGTTTTGAAAGATGCAGTCAATTCTCAGGCTCTTTTCCCAAACTCTACTCCTAGAAGACCTCATCCAGTCCTATGTCTTTAAAAACCATCTAAGAGCCAATGACTGCTATATTACTTATTTATTTATTTTGAGACAGGATCTCACTCTATTGCCCAGGCTGGAGTGCAGCAGTGTGATCATGGCTCACTGCAGCCTTGACTTCCCAGGCTCAAGTGATCCTTCTGCCTCAGCCTCCTGAGTAGCTGGGACTACAGGCATGTGCCACCACACTCGATTATTTTGTGTGTGTGTGTGTGTGTGTGTGTGTGTGTGTGTGTGTGTGTGTGTAGAGGTGAGGTTTCACTATGTTACCCAGGCTGGTCTTGAACTTCTGGGCTCAAGCAATCCTCCTATCCTGGCCTCCCAAAGTGCTGGCATTATAGAAGTGAGCCACTGTGTCCGGCCAACTCTTACATTATTACCCTAGTCACAGTATCTGTCTTCAGCTTCAGACTCATCTATCCAACTTTGTTTCCAGCATTTCAATTTGGATATCTAACGAGACTCTGATAATAAGAAAGACTCTTGATTTCATCACCCCTTGTACCCTAACTTTTTCCTCCTCCACTTTTCCCCAGCAAATAACTTAGAAATAATTATCAGTTAATCTCATACTTTACATCTAATTCATCACAGCAAATCCTGTCAGCTTTGTCTTTGAAATGTATCCTACATAGAGGCTCTCTAACTGACCCCACCACTCCACCCTGGTCTGAACCACCTCTGATGTGGACTAGTAACGTGGCTTCCAGTGTTATCTCCCTGTATCACTATTGCTTCCATTTCAGTCTAATCTCTACTCAGCAATGAAGAATGAACTCTTCAAAGATAACAGATCAGATAACTTCACTCTCTTTTTCTAAATTCTCCAATGATGTCCTGTCAAAATTATAGAAAGAGTTAAACTCTTTTATCATGGCCTGCAAAACCCTGTATGATCTTGCCCTTGCCTATGCTTGCACTTCCTTCCTTCCCCACCTTCTCTTGCACTGGAATCCTTGCTATTTGTAGGACAGGTCAAGTATCTTTTGAACTCAGTGCCCTGGCCCTTGTTGTTTCCTCTGCCTGGAATGTTTTTGCCCAAATTGGAGAATATCTGCTCTCATATCTGCTCAAATGTTGCCCCCTAGAGAAACCATGCCAATCCACCCAGTCTAACCAAGTCTACCTTCAATGTCATTTTCTATTCCCTTAACCAGCTTTATTTCCAATATGGATCACTGTCTGAAATCATATGTGTATGCATATAATAAATAATTATCATTTATTCTCTAGCTCGCTACTAGAGTGTAAGTTCTAGGAGACTAGGGACATAATTTTGTATTCTTGTATCCCAAGTACCTGGCATATATCATGTGCTTGACAAATATCTGTTGAATAAATGAACACATTGAAGAGATCTACATTATACTATTGTGATGTAAAAATGGTTTTGAGCTAAAACCATTTGAGGATCAACAGATACAGGAAGGGGCTTTTCCTGTACTCTCCCTATCTGCCTAAAAGCAAAGATTTCTGAAATAATTCAACTATTATAAATCCTCCTTTAAGGAAGGTTTCTTGCACCAGGGGTAAAGAGTGACTCCTGTCACCAGAGATGAGAAGTTGTCTCTGGGAAAAGAAAATTACATAAACAGACTTTACTAAAACAAACATTACCTTTCATTAGTTTCTCTCATATTTCCCAACAACTTTGTTGCCTGAAATTCTAACACTCTTCTTTTCAAAACCCTTGTTAAAAGAGTAAATAAGCCCCAAATTCTAACAATTTCATTGAGCTACATTTTCTGTGAGCTCCCACATACTTCTATGAATAAACTTTGTCTTTTCTATTGCCAATCTATCTTTTATCAGTTAATTTGCAGCCCCCTAAGTAATGAACCTAAGAGGGGAGTGGAAAAGTTTTTCTTCCCTGACAACATAAATGGACGCATCAATAAATGGATAGCTTGAGTAAATTTCCTCATGTTTCTAAGCCTCACTCCATTACATTTTTATTGATCACACCACCAGTGCCAGACAAGAAATGGGAATTCTTTCTTTTTTTTTTTCTTTTTTCTTTTTCTTTTTTAAAATTTAATTTAATTTAATTTAATTTAATTTTTTATTATTATTATACTTTAAGTTCTAGGGTACATGTGCATAACGTGCAGGTTTGTTACATATGTATACTTATGCCATGTTGCTGTGCTGCACCCATCAACTCATCAGCACCCAACTACTCGTCACTTACATCAGGTAAGAAATGGGAATTCTTAAGAGAAAGGACATTAGAAGTGTTAAAAGGCAACCACAGAGAGCTGTCACATGGAGAAATGGTCCATGCCATCTTCATTTGATCTCTCTCCTAGTTGGGAGTGATCAGAAGGGGGAATGGAGATATCTTTCTGCAAGGAGGTCCCAGTGATATGATTAATAAAAATATGTTAAAAGACACATGAGAATAGAAGTTCATTTGATACAAGCAAATGTTATTGTTTATTCTAGTAATACAGTTCCACAGAGTCCAGGTTCCAGCAGTGCCCCCTCTTAGAAGGACAAGCCTCCCTAGTTTTCAGGTCTTCACAAATGTGGCTAGCTGGCAAAATACCATCTGATCAAATCATAATCTTCTCAGATCCTTCATAAATCTTCTTACTGCCATGCTCATGTTTTTAACCCCTTCCAACCTCTTCAAGCTGACATTAAGTAGCTTCTTTTAAAAACCAGCAGAAGGTTCATGAATGCATATGGGAGAAGAGTGAATTTTAGGTCAAATTCCAAGGCTATGATTTAACCTTATCTCAATTCGTACACTCCCAAATCAGAGCGGAAGCCTGCCTACAGGGCACTTCGAATCTAAGAAAGTGCCTTCGGTAGAGAAAATAATTAACCAATAGGTTTGTTTGGGGGATGATTTGGATAGGGATCTTCTATATGGACCTAGAAGGATTATCGTCAGAGACAAAGAGTATGTGAACTTTCTGTTAATGCCTAGAGATGTGACAACCAGAGAGGCTGGGCAGAA
This sequence comes from Theropithecus gelada, assembly GCF_003255815.1. Taxonomy (NCBI): domain Eukaryota; kingdom Metazoa; phylum Chordata; class Mammalia; order Primates; family Cercopithecidae; genus Theropithecus; species Theropithecus gelada. Next base: position 54,018,335 of record NC_037689.1, read on the forward strand.
CAGAATCTCAGAGGGCATGTGAGGCAATCGAGAAGACTATAAAGGCATGTGTTTTCTTACCTCAAGTTCATGTAAGGCTTGTAACTGTAAAATCGTCTATTTTTGGATTATCCATGAAATTCTCAATCCTAGGCTAGCAGTTTTCTGCAACTTACAAGCCCGTGCCTCTCCTACACTCAAAGGTTTCCACTAACATTACACCCAGGGACAAGAAGCACATTATTTTATTGGCCTGTGAGGTGGGGGAAGGGGACAAAATTTATATAATAAAGTATCCTATTTTACACAGTAAAGTTTATTGTTTTACTTTATTAAACACTGATCACTGATACTCTGTTCTATAGCTTTCCCAAAACCCTGTGTTTCTGGATTTTCAATTATGTAGAGAAAACAGTGAAATCTCCTGAGCTGGTAGCTCTTCCCCTCCATCATAGCTCGAAAGGTGACAGGGAATAGCAGCCTACAGAGTGAACAGAACACAACTCTCTGAACCATGGTTAAACTCCAGCAATTTTGGTGGTCGCAGTAAACAGTGGGCTAAACCCAAGAAACTTCTCCCCATCTATGTCGCTAGAGAATTGTTTTTTTTTTTTTTTTTTTTTTAATTTATTTATTATTATTATACTTTAAGTTGTAGGGTACATGTGCATAACGTGCAGGTTTGTTACATATGTATACTTGTGCCATGTTGGTCTGCTGCACCCATCAACTCGTCATTTACATCAGGTATAACTCCCAATGCAATCCCTCCCCCCTCCCCCCTCCCAATGATAGGCCCTGGTGTGTGATGTTCCCCTTCCTGAAGGGACATGGATGCAGCTGGAAACCATCATTCTTAGCAAACTATCACAAGAACAGAGAATTGTTTAACAAAGCAATATCAGCATGACCTTGGAACTTATTAGAAAAGTAAATTCTCAGGTCTCACCCCAAAGCTACCTTATCAGAATTTCTAGAAGTCGGGCACAGCAATCAGTATTTTAATGAGTCACCTGGTAATTTTGATTCAGGATCAAATGTGAAAACCATCACCCTATAGCAGCAATCCCCAACCTTTTTGGCACCAGAGACTGGTTTAGAGGAAGACAAATTTTCCATGGGCCAGGGAGGGGCGGGTGGGGTTGTGGGGAGAGGTGCGTGGGAGGCAATGGTTTGGGGATAAAACTGTTCCACCTCAGATCTTCAGGCATTAGATTCTCATAAGGAGTGCACAACCTGGATCCCTCATGTGAACAGTTCACAATAGGGTTCGTGATCCTATGAGAATCTAATACCGCTGCTGATCTGATAGAAGGTGGAGCTCAAGTGGTAATGCTGGCTACCCTGCAGCTTACCTCCTGATGTGGGCCCCCAGTTCCTAACAGGTCACTGACCTGTACTGGTCTATGGCCCTGGGGCTGGGGACCCTTGCTCTATAGTGTTAAAAGCCAAAGGGAAGCGGGCAGATCACCTGAGGTCAGGAGTTTGAGACCAGTCTGGGCAACATGGTAAAACCCTGTATCTACTAAAAATACAAAACTCAGCAAGGCATGGTGGCACCAGAGTGCCTGTAATCCCAGCTACTTGGGAGGCTGCAGCATGAGAATCACCTGAACCTGGGATGCGGAGGTTTCAGTGAGCTTAGATCATCCCACAGCACTTTGGCCTGGATGACAGAGTGAGACTCCATTTAAAAAAAATACAAAAAGGATTAGAGCATAGAGGATTGGCAGTCTTGAGGACTAAGGTAACCCTATTTGCAAAGTGACAGTATGTATATTGAACTGTATCAGGTCCACAATGCAGCCTTTTGTATAACCAGGCTCCTAGTGCTGTTGTATGCTAATCCTAGTCCTAAAAGTAAAATTAGGCAAAAACAGAGTTGAGATTCACTTGAGTCAAGGTCCCATTACTCAGTAACTCCTGAGATGAACACAATGCCCATATATAACTAGCATCTCCAGTGTACCCTCATCTTCTGATACTGGCTCCTTCTCATTTGCCTTGTCTACCGTGATGTGGCCCTTTCTGTCTTCCAGGTATATGCACAAAACCCCATACTAAGCACTGCAAACATACAGCTGAGAAGGTCCTTAGCCTCTAGCAACTTAGTTTTGTCTTAACCACGTCTGATTCATGTTTATCTATAGGTCTTTATGGAAACTGTTTCTTCTTTCTGAATTACCCTTCCCTGCTTTCATTCTTCATTCTTGGACTGATTCCACAGCCCTGGGCGGCCATCACACGCTGTGGTCACCTTTTTCAGAGCACAGTCTTGCAATTACTTGATTATACAGCTGACTCACCACCTCACCTAGGAGCTGGTTGAAGGGAGGGGCTGTGTCTTTCATCTCTTTATCACCAGCACATTGCACAGTTCCTACCTATAGTTGATAGTTGATAACTTTTGATGAATGAATGAATGAATGAGAATCAGACATTAAATTTTCAGAAGGAAAAAAAGTTTATCCTTAAATGTGTTGGGATTCAGAAGAATCATTTTCCCTTCTACTTTACGCTCACAAATGTGTTGAAATTCAGAAGAATTCCAACCTTCTCATTTGCCTTGTCCATGTTATATGGTTTCTTATAGCATAGCTAAAGCAGTGGTTTTCAAAGCACGATCAAGGCCAGCAGCATCAGCATCACCTGATAACTTGCTAGAAATACAAATTCTGGACCTGCACCAAACTTACTGGACCAGCAACTCTGAAGGCTAGCCTAGCAATCTGTGGTATAACAAACCCTCCAGGTGATTCTGATTGAGTACTACTGGCCTAGAGTTGGTTCTAAGACTTTGGTATAACTACCAGTCAGAATCTAGGTCTTCACACACTGACACTGATTCAGTAGGTTTGGGATGAAGGGTAGGAGCCTACGGCTTTTATCAAGCTGCCCAGATGATCCTGAAAGGTGTTTTCTGGATCCAGAAGAGTCTCAACACATCTGTGAGCATAAACTTGAAGTGAAAACATTTTTAATGAATTTGTCTGGGGTTTTGTTACTTCTTCCACTCCTAACTTCATCTATAATTAAGACCCTAAGCCGCTTGTTTCCACTTAACCTTGCCAAACTCATACAAATTCAGTTGGAAATATTTACAATTTCCAGAGTTACCTGGAATTGTATACTGAGTCTCCAAGGTGGTTAATGAGCCACTTTGGATGATAACAACCACCTTGGCTGATAAATAAATTGATAGGTAAGCAATGTATTGTAATAGCAACCAAACCCTTGCTTCTCTGATTTACTGACCTGTCACAATTATAGACCAAACCAAATTTCTGAAATTCTGGCTGCTCAAATCCCAATTGCAATCTGACTGAGGCATTATTAATATTGGAGTTTGAAGTAAATAACACAAATGCATCAACTGAAATAGGAGGAGAACAAGCCTGGAAGTGCAAATGTTCATTAAAAGTTACTGATTTGTGCAGAACTCTGTGTGGCTTGGGCAGTCACTTCTCTTTGTCAAGTATAGATACAAAACGTTTGTTCCTTATCCAATTGCAATAGTATCCATGGTAAATATGTGCAATGCATTTGAAAATAATAACTTCAGATCGAAAGACAAAAAATGAATATGCTAAGGAAGTGTGGCAGTCACAAAGAGGCATTTTATCTGCTAGTTCTTAATCAGGGCAGACCTGAATATTCACATTTATAGCACAAAAACTGAAAGGGAGGGCTGGAATTTAAAAGCCCCTTCGTCTTGGTTAGGCTCTGTGGGGAGTTCTCCCTGCAGCTGGTGGGCTCCTTCCCACTTCTGATGTCTCCACCTGCAGGTGGTGGCGCTGGCCCCTGACCTCCTGAAATAAGCCTCTTGCTCTCTTCTCCCATGCTATTCCTGCTGCCTGTGGACTGCTGACAGGAAGTCAGGGGATGACAAAAGGTCCCTCAGTAAACGACTTGACTAAGCAGCTAAATAATGTTTGCTCCGAAAGCTTTATTTTCAAATAAGGTTTTCAAAATATGTGTGCATATATATATTCGGTTTTATTCAGAATGCAGGAGTGTATCTGTGGAGAGTGGAAGGGCATTGGAAGGAGTAAAAAAAAAAAGTGTGTGTGTGTGTGCATGTGTGTGTGTGTATACACTCACTATATGCCAAAAAGAAAAGCAAACAGGAGACAAAGATGTGCTGAAACCTTGACAGAACATAGACAACAGTGGCATATTTGAGTTAGAAAATAAACAAGGGTGTGCATTTTAGAATTCTCAAATTTATTTGATTTTTGTCCAACCACTACAAAGTAAGGAGTAAATGTGAATATGACGGGGTAAGAGAAAATAAGTTGATTTAATGGTGAACTAGGGACAAAGTCCTAGTGCTTTGTATTTGCTCTGTGACCTAGATCTTGAGCATCCTTCCTTGGCAAGTCGGGATGATTTTTAACTAGCTCCTAAGTAGCTTTCTTGTCTTGGTTCTGTTTTCTTCGAATCTACAGGCCAAGCTGCAGAAAAGGGCTTTCTAAAATTCAGGCCTATTTAAGTCATTGGCCAGTATAAAAGCCTTATATGGTTTCTTATAGCGTAGCTAAAGCAGTGGTTTTCAAAGTACGATAAAGGCCAGCAGCATTGGTGTCACCTGGTAACTTGCTGGAAATGCAAATTCTGGACCTGCACCAAACTTACTGGACCAGCAACTCTGAAGGCTAGCCTAGCAATCTGTGGTATAACAAACCCTCCAGCTGATTCTGATGTGAGTATACTGGCCTAGAGTTGCTTCTAAGACCTTGCTATAATTACCAGTCAGAATCTAGGTCTTCACACACAGACACTGACTCAATAGGTTTGGGATGAAGGGTAGGAGTCTACAGCTTTTATCAAGCTGCCCAGATGATTCTGAAAGGTGTTTTCTGGATTGCATTTAGAGAAATGCTGGCCACAGTCTAGATAGTATCTGAACCACGAAATATATCTATCTGTGCCCCCTGCCCACCCCATCTGTGAAATTCTTTGAGATCATTTTCAGTTCCCAGTCATTAGCACAGTGCCTGCAACAGAACTGACACATTCCTTTCTAAATGTTTCTGAATAAATAAACTGCAATCCCTAATGTGAACTATTTTTCTCTTATCTAGACAAATGAGGCAAAACTACTCTGACAGACTTCAGTGGTAGTTTTTAAATTGTTGTTATTTAAGGAATACGGTACTCATAAGGACTTTTCTTCTCACATTGAACATTACAAGATAAATTAAAATAATTTTATCTAAGTAAATGTCCTGACACTAAGTTTAGCCAGATTTCACCCCTTAATCTGTTTTCTAAAACACAAAAAGAAAAAAACCACAATGAGATACCATCTCACACCAGTTAGAATGGCAATCATTAAAAAGTCAGGAAACAACAGGTGCTGGAGAGGATGTGGAGAAATAGGAACACTTTTACACTGTTGGTGGGATTGTAAACTAGTTCAACCATTATGGAAAACAGTATGGCGATTCCTCAAGGATCTAGAACTAGATGTATCATATGACCCAGCCATCCCATTACTGGGGATATACCCAAAGGATTATAAATTATGCTGCTATAAAGACACATGCACACGTATGTTTATTGCAGCACTATTCACAATAGCAAAGACTTGGAATCAACCCAAATGTCCATCAGTGACAGATTGGATTAAGAAAATGTGGCACATATACACCATGGAATACTATGCAGCCATAAAAAAGGATGAGTTTGCGTCCTTTGTAGGGACATGGATGCAGCTGGAAACCATCATTCTTAGCAAACTATCACAAGAACAGAAAACCAAACACCGCATGTTCTCACTCATAGGTGGGAACTGAACAATGAGATCACTTGGACTCAGGAAGGGGAACATCACACACCGGGGCCTATCATGGGGAGGGGGGAGGGGGGAGGGATTGCATTGGGAGTTATACCTGATGTAAATGACGAGTTGATGGGTGCAGCAGACCAACATGGCACAAGTATACATATGTAACAAACCTGCACGTTATGCACATGTACCCTACAACTTAAAGTATAATAATAATAAATAAATTTAAAAAAAAAAAAAAGAGCACCTACATCAGAATTCTACTTTTGAAAAGCAGTGAAAGAAAGCAGTGAAGATGCTTTGACCTTGAGTAAGATTACAGCTTCTGGCCCCTAAATGAGACATGTGTAGTCTTACCTTGTCTCAGGTAAACGTGTATTCATCTTGCGTACATGCACACCACATGAATACAGGAAGGGGAATATCAAAACCTAGTAAGGTGAACGGTTTTGTGAGCATGTGTGTGTGTATACATATATATATATGTAAATGATCAAAACTGATGCTAATGTTGATGCTAATGAAAAAAACCTGTCTTGTTACAGGATGGACCTTTATTCCCGCGGTTCTTTAACTTGACTGTGCGTTAGAATTGCCTACAGGGCTTGTTCACAGATTGCCGGGCTCCACTCTCCAAGAATTTCTGTTTCAGTAGGTCTGTTGTGAGGCTCAAGAATGGGCATTTCTAACAATTCCCATGTGATGCTGATCTGGGACCCACACTTTGAAAACAACTGCTCTACTCCATAGGGGGAAATGAATGTGTCAGGAAAAAGGTACTCTGTTTCTGAAGAAAGAGAAACGTGAAAGGTTAGACAAAGAATATACAAGTAACTGAAATCCTCCAAGTAAAATAAATTCCACCTCTTAAATATACCTATAATCCTTTGTTTCACAGGCCAGCCTAAATTTACCACTTTATCTTATAGAGATGTCCATGTGAATCTACTTTCTTATGATATAGTGAGCTCCTTTAAAATCATGGCATGGTTTATTCATCTTTATGTCTGTCAAAGATTAGAAGTAGTAAATGTTCAATAAATATTTGTTGCATTAAAAGAATTATAAAGCAAATAGACTGTACACTTTATTCTCGATTGGCAGAAATTTTATGGTATAATCCTAAGGTAAGGTACACTATTGATTTCAATGCTTGAATTTTTTATTTTCTATCTAAAACAATTCACATGTGTAATGAATTAAACATCTGTCTTTTGTGAGATACTTAAAAAATACTTAGAGATACTTAAATATGGAGTATAATGCTACATAGATACCATACATAGAATCTACTCAATTTAACAGAACTTTTGAGCTTCTACCACATGCTTGATAGTATACTCAATTTGCTGGAAATATCTAATATAATAATGTTATTAGCTTCAATTTATTGATCAGTTAGCATACAATAGGCAATCTGCAAGGTGCTTACAGCAAACTATGCTTATTTACTCATCACAATACCTCTATGAAGTCAGCTTTATTAGCATCTCCAGTTTAAGGGAAGAGGAAATCAAAGCTTTAAAATATTAATTTATTCTAAATCACACAGGTAAGAAATGACAGAACCATGATTTGGACCAAGGTTGTCCGAAGGTAGAGTCTGTTTTCAACAGCTCTGCTGTATTGACTCATTCCGAAGAGAGGGTTAGCCCTTAGAAAAGTCACATGCAAAAGAGACCCAATCACTTTCTACTGTTTAAACCTGAGTGAAAGTAGGGTTAAGTTTACGTAGGTCCAAAGTTCTAATAGATAGACCCCAAAGGGGAGCTCTTTTTTCGATACATGTCAGGAACATGTTAAGGTACAAATTTTCATTCATCAATTCAATAAATTTCTCTTGAATATTTGTTGTGTACAGTTACTGTGGTTCTATGGATTCGGTGGTAAGCAAAGAATGCCCAATATCTAGTGGGTGACACAGATAATAATCAAATTCTCATACAAATAACATGTAATTACAAACTGAATTAAGGATGAGGAGAGGAGAATAAAGGGCACTAGGAGAGCATGTAGAAAGAGGACTTAATTCAATTTGTGGAAGGGGTGACCAGGGAAACCTTCCTGAGCAAGTGACAACTGATTAAGATGGGTAAGCCGAGCAGGAAAATGTGAGTTTGTGGAGTGGGTGGAGACAGTGAGCAGATCCCCTGACAAGCAGAATAGTACATGCAAAGGCAAAAGAGATTACATCACTGTAGTTAGAAAAATCTAAAATAAGTTAGTGTAGCTGGAGTACAGAGAATGAGAAGATGAGAGGGATAGTAAAAAATACTGCCAACATAGCAAAGGACAGACAATGCAAGGCCTTGCACGCCATTTTAAGGCTGAAATTAATGTGAACCTTTTGAAGGAGAACGGTGTCAAGGCTAGATTTATATTTATTAAATATCACACTGGTTGTAGGGCAGAACAGTCTGGTGGGTAGGAGATTATTGTGTTAATCCCAATGAGAGAAGATGGTAGCTTGCACTAGGATAATAATGGGCATAACGAAAAACTGTAGAGATATTGAGAAGGTTAAATCAGTGGGACCAGGTGACAGGTTTAATACGGTAGTTGAAGGACAGTAAGGAAGAGTGAGGAAAAAATTCCAGACTTTTGGCTTGCTTAACTGGATGGTGTCATTCACTGGGATGGAGGAAACTGAATGTGTATCAGGTTTGAAGGACAAGATAGAACATTCAATTTGGTCCTTGTTGAGTCTGAGTTGCCTCTGATACATTTAAGTGGAGATGTCAATTAGGCAGGTGGGTATATATATAAGACTAGCATTCAGGTGAGAGTTTCAGGGCTGGAGATGTAAATATTAGAAGCTTTGCAGAAACGTTAGTTAAGTTAAATCAGGAACCTAGATAGGATTACCTAGGGACAGAAGAGAAAGTGAAGAAATGAAAGGAGATATTATTCCTTCTTTGGAACCTTGTGTAGTGAATCTGAATCAAACCCTGTTTAATTTTAAATTGCAAAGCCAATGTAACCACTCATTGTATAGATGAAGAGAACTGAAGTCCTGTGAGTTTTATCCATTTTCCTAGATTGTAAAAGTCAAGCTGGGGCAAGAACTCAAGTCTTCTGAACTGTAGTTGAATTCTCCACCTTTATCGATATTTCTTAAAATGTGGTCCTTGAACCAGCAGCATTAGCATCACTTTTACACTTCTTTTAAAAATGCAAATATTTAGGCCCCATCCCAGTTCTACTGAATCAGAAGCTCTATGGCTAGAGCTCAGATGCATGTTCAGGTCAGAGAGCTCCTGCTTTGTTTTGTGTGATCCCCTTCCTGAGTGTTAGCAAAGTGATGGGTTCACACTTATGGGTAGAGAGGTAGCAGGAGGAAAGTGAGGCTGTTCTTGACTCTGTGCCAGAGGAGATTATATAAACTGACCCTCTTGAACTCAACAGAAGCTGTAGACCGCATTGGTACATGTGTTTTATAAACTACAATTACGCATGTCGTTTCTGTGCTTTGCAAAAGAGACAGATGGTGGTGCCAGGGGAAATGACATTAGCAATCCACGTTGATTAGGTAAAATGGTCTGACACAGTGAGGCAAAAGTTGATTTGGTAAAACTTGACATAGGTGGCACTTTCAACCATCAGTATCCACTTAATAGATATAAACAGCTATTTTCCTGACAAACACCCACACTCACATCTTTAGAACAGTTTTAGCAATTCTGTATGCTTGACAGATAAACCTCTGCTGCAAATTATCCTCCAGCCATGAGATTTAAAACCAACAGTTTCTAGTGTTTTGTTCCTTTGAAATATGTAACCTTAACCAGATGTTTATACCCTGGGTCTCAAAATCTAATTGAATAGTTCACTTGATGTGTTTGCACAATTAAGAAACTCTTCTTCCTTAATAGGGGAAGAGGGGCAAATTGATATGTTTAATTTTCAAAAACACAGAGAGTTCTCTGCTCTACAACAGTCCATCAGCTAGAAATTTCTATTAACTGTCTCTTCTCTACTTCATGAGCGCAAGGATAAGTTGTGGTTTTAATGATCCTTTGGGAATATTAAGAGATCTTGAGGTAAAAGCTAAACCAAATAGTTTAGTTTGTATTCAGGACAGCAGACATTTTTTATATACTATCATCCTACTTTAAAATTAATTATATTAAAAAATTATTCTTTTAACTGGGCTATCTAATTAATAAGGACACCACCATTCCTTGACCAATACGCTTGTATAAGCTTAGTTTATTTTTGTGTATAGGATTCATATATTCAATTGTACTGATGAAAAAAGTATCAGCAGCTTCTGATCTTCCTTTGTGACAGTGAGAAATACCGAACTCTCAGCACATAACAACTCTGTCCAAACTCTTGCACTAAGCCTTGACTAAACTCTACTATGGCTTCTAGCAGCATAAGGCCATGTCCCTAGGATGACCCTAGCCTTCCTTTAAGTGCCTGCTTGAGAAAGCTCAGGCTGCCAGGAAAATTTAATATTTGTTCTAGCCAACACACATCTGATGATAGGACTCTTACCTCCGTTTCTTAGAGCATTTACTCAAAAGGGCTTACAACTGTGAACATGTAGCTCTTGGAACTCAGAAGTGTCTCACTCAAGGACCTGAAAGCCATTCTTTTCAAATGTCATCATCAAGAAGGATAAGTCCTCTGTCTCCTATTCTCTGTGGGAAGATAGAATCCTAACTTCAATAACTTCCAGCTAACACAGCTGGCCTAATCACATTTACACAGGCCAGCTCTTTGTACTTTTTTACTTCTCTAACTCGAACTCCCACTCCTCCTCCCTCCTTCTTCCCTTAAAACAACCAAGTCACCTCCGCACAAATTAGAATGGATCTCAGCTCTCCTCTAATTTCACTAGGTATTGAATAAAATCTGTTTCTACCACTTTAATATCCAGCTGTGTTTATCTCTGACAACATATATGCTCTCAAAAGCATTCTGATAAATATATTTTCCTTAACGAACAAGCATAATAAAATACATCAGCTTTGTTAAATCACCTAAATACTCAAACAACTCTACCATTATATTTGAGGTAGCTTTGAAAGTATTTCTAATTTTTCTTTCTCTTTAATATGCTATGGGAAGGGACGAGACATTTATTTGAAACTTCAATTATATGCTATCATAGTAAGAAGATGATTGGACCATAAATGAAAAGACATGTTTTTGCAACTGCATTGCTCAAGAGTGCCAGTTATGTCCATTATCCATCCCTTCAATGGAAACAAAGACCATCCATTTTCTTTTAGAGGTAATCACTACTGTCCCATGCAAGACACAGAAAATAGGCAATTTGGAAGTATAGTAACTAGTTAGCAATATTCTTTTAACTTTCTATATGGGTATACTTTTTTACATGCATTAATTTCACTATAAAACAAGTAAAATTATATGATTAAAAAGAACCAGCTTCTAAAATTTTGAGAATGCATTGCATACAATGGTCAATGTTAATCTAGTCAACAAAGAAATGTTCAATAAAACATGTTTGTTTATAAAATCAGTAGAAGACTTCCTTAGAAATATTTTATGTAACAAATGCCTAGGGTGGGCTGAAAAGAAAAACCCAGTAAAATGGCATTTCGAAATTTATATTTTCCTTTACATGCCTCTAATTTAAAATAAATATATGATATTTTTAATAGATTTAGTTTGTAGTACAAAATCATGAATTAAATCCTAATGATTTCAACTATAATTTTAAAAAATTATATTCCAAATAGCAAGCCAATCAATTGACATTTACAATCTTCTGATAAATGCAAAGTATCAATTCCCTAAACAAGCTTTTTATGGTTACTTTTTCAAAATAACTACATCATTCAAAACTATTGAGTTGCCTATAAAACCTAAATCGCTTGAACATTAGTTCTGGAGAAATTTTCATGACGCCTTTAAACTCTCAGTGTCAAATTCAACATTTAGGCTTTAACGCCTATTGGTGGTATTTATCACCATTCAACACTCACATTTATCATGTAAGGAAAATATGTTTAAGAAAGAAAAATTGAAATAGGAACTCAGAGTTTAAAACATTTCTACTTATAACCTGTGTCATTCCTCTTTGTGTAAAATGTATGACCTGCTGATTGGAAAGACACGAGATATGGAGAAGATTTTGAAATACCCAAATCTTTATAACAAAGCATCAAACACAGGGTCTAAAAGAAAGAGCATAACAGAAACTCAATGAAATATCTAGTTTATCACTCTGACAATTAATCATATCTAAGGCCCCACCTCTAATCTCAGCACCTTAGCCAAAAATTAAATACCAAGGACAGTTACAGTTTGCTATAGATACCTAGAAGAAAGAAAGCCTCCTTTTCCTTACCTTTTCCATATTAACAATTTATATTGTACCTTTCAGATTAATATATCAGCTAAAATTTTGTTACATAAATGAGCCATTTTTGCAGCATAACTCTTCACTGCAAATAAAAGCATATATACTGACAATTCTCAAATTTTGTTTTTCAGCTTTGCTTCATCAGATTACTAGAATGAGGCAGTGTCATGCATTAATTCCACAAAATTTACGAAGTCACCTAATAAACATACATTTTATGATGAGATAACAACACCAAAAAGTAGTTACCAACACTTAATACCTCTTGCGATGTGAACCTATAAGAGGCCAATTTGACAGTCAGAAGAGTATGAGTAATATTTTTCAAAAGTTTCATGAGCACGAAATTAAAGTCCTACAATGTAATACCAGCTTCTCTCCCTACTTAAAGGAGATCGTAATAATTGAATCAGGATTAAATTCAAATAAGCCAATGACAAATGTGAAATGAGTTATTTTCACCAATAATCATTTCATCCTAAAAGCAAATGAAAAACTGCTATAAGGGACTTCTCAATCAGTCCCTATACATAGGAATTGGTGTGTATGTATATATATTTCTATATATATACATACACATATAGAGACATAAACATATATACGTATATATACATATACACGTATATATGTGTATGTGTGTGTGTATATATATATAGAGAGAGAAAATTGGTAGTTCCTACAGAAAACATTATGTCCAAGGTTTTTTCCTTGGCTTCTGATTTCGAGGCCAATGAGTTTGGGTCATTTTAAAGGGCAGACATCAGCAAGTGCCTGCAGTGACAAATAGTTATTAGCTGTAACACAATACTTTTTATTTTCAAAGGTTGGCCAGATTGACAAAAGGAGAATCTTTTCTTCTATCCTTCCTTTCTCATTTTTCAAAGACTTTTTTTTTTTTTTTGTCTCAGAAACCTTTTAGTCTTTTTATACTGGCTTTTTTCCCCCTTACGCTTTAGCTTTGCTCTTTTCTTTGAGGTCTCAGTGACATATAGGTCAGGGACATCTTTACCAATGTAATATTAGTGGAGAGTTATATCAAGGGGGTGAGGACACTGAAGGCTGACACAGATGCCTGAACAATTTGCCTTATCACTCCACACTGGTCCAAGTGGTGCAGAAATAAGAGGAGATTATGGGTTTTGTTATGTATAATTTTGGATTTACCGATCAAATATAGGTTTTTCAGAAAGTTTGAGTATTACATACAATTATTACCACCATACCCACTATTATCAATGTCAGAATTATCAGTGGATAAAATTTGTTTTTATTATTTTATATTTACACTGAGTAATATATATAAATACATATATGCAAATACATATATATAACTATATATACAATGTTTTTCTGTATAAATTCCCATAATGCAAACTCCATCCAAGAGCAAATATAATCTAACTATACAACATATCTCATAACTCCCCTGTTTAAAAACCCCAATGGTTTGACATTTAATGTATAAACAAAAAAATCTCAACTCTTCACCACATCCCGGAAGAATGCACATCATCTGATGAATGCCAGATCTTTCCCCTCATCTCCTGGCACTTACCTCTCCATCACCAAAATCCACTCACACCTTTCCTCAAGTAGGCTAAGTTGACTATGCAATTGCACGTTTTTTGTTTCCTTTGTCTGGAACATATTCTTTACATATCTGCCTCTGTCACTATTCAGGTTCCTTTTCAAATGTCATTTCCTCAAACAAAAGTCCTTTCTCTGACTTCTCTGTCTGGTGTTACATCTCATCTCATATTCCAGTTACACTCTACCACACTGCTCACTTTTATTTTCTGTATAAGACATATTGATATTTAAAAATTGTTGTTTATATAATGCCAGATGCGGTGGCTCATGCCTGTAATCCCGGCACTTTGGGAGGCCATGGTGGGCAGATCACCTGAGGTCAGGAGTTCAAGACAAGCCTGGCCAACATGGTGAAACCCCATCTCTACTAAAAATACAAAAATTAACCAGGCATGGTGGCGCATGCCTGTAATCCCAGCTACCTGGGAGGCTGAGGCAGGAGAATCACTTCAATCCGGGAGGCGGAGGTTGCAGTGAGCAGAGATCATGCCAGTGCACTCCAGCCTGGGTGACAGAGTGAGACTCTGCCTCAATAAAATAAAATTAAAAATAAGATAAAATAAAAATTGTTATTTTTTACATCGATTTCATTAGAATATAAGATCCTTGAGAATAAGAACTTTTTCTCTCTGATTCATTCCTGTAATTTAGCACCAAGAACAACATTTGACATATAGAAGATAATCAACGGATAGGTGATTGAACAAATAGCTCTTGGAAACAGGTACTAGTTTTCTTGTTATCTTTATTTTAAGGATAAAAAAAATTCCTGACGTTTAAAAGGGGTAAGTGACAGGCTCTAGATCACATAGCATCCCGCAGAGCCAACCATTGACATTAAGACTACATGCCTGCCTAGCCAAATAAAATGAATTTGGACACATTGTGATGGAGCTAGGGGTTGTCAAGATCATATATAGACATCCTAACCTTATTGTGACATTGAAAAACATAGATATTATCATGTATTATGAGAATGATTTCTCAGTCAGGGATGGTCATGAGTGATGAAGAAAAAACCCCTTAAAACTAAGACAACTTCAAGAAAATTGGTCATTTAATCCTTTGTTCTACTGCTGCTGTTTTAGACCACATTCTCCTCTAGGTATTATGTATTCAGTAGAAAATATTTAGTGCATGTAATAAAGTAAGCCAATGGCCACATTGTGAAGTATAGTGCTCTACGCTGGATGTCAGAAGACCTCAGTGCCAGATCCTGCTTCTTCACACAGTAGTTGGAGGGTACAGTCATCTGAGAGTGCCAATTCCATAATTTTAAAATAGAAAAAGCATGTCTGTCATATCAACCTCAAGGAATTGAGGGATCAATGGAGATCATGGCTATAAAAGCACATTTTAAATGCCAGAGTGATATAAAAATGGAAGGTCTTATCATTGTCATTTAGGAATGAAGGCTTTTTAATCTATAGGTGTTCAATAACATATTACATGAGTAAATAGGCGAATGATGAATATTATAAAAGAATACAAAAATACAATATTAATAGATATAATGCTTACCTATAAGGTCAATTTGTTTGGGCCTAAATTTAGATTAGGCAACATGTTGCATAAATGGGTGGGTCAGTAACGGAAATGTCACTCTAAAAAATGTGCAAGGAAGTAACTGTCCATCACGGTCAAATTACTTCAGATGCCTTGAATTCATGAATAAAACACTCCATCAAATTTTATGCATCTCAAGCACTTCTCACACATTTAAATCCACAACATCCTAGTGAGGTAGGGAAGGAGGAATATTTCATTTTTCTTATTTGGTGAAATGAGGATAATGAGGCACAAGGAGGTTAATGATAGATGTGAAGCTAATGCAATCAGTCAGCAGCAAAACCATAGTTAGAATTTAGGTTCCCTGAATTCCACTTAGGGTTCTTTTCAAGATACTATGTTAACTACATTTCATTGTTGGAGGAATTTAATTCAGTCATGTAGATACAGATGCTCACAACATTTTTTTTTTATCCGACTAAGGAATCTTGCCATTAATTCAACCACTGAGACAAATAATATGTGGACCTGCACCAGAGACATAGCTTCGGTGTTCATTCAAGTCATTTCCTGAGCTAACTTCTGTTCCTTTCCCTATGAATTCTATATTTTTTCACATTATACCACTGAATTATTCAGATTCATCCAATACCCTTTAGAGTTATTAACATGAGATATATATATATAAATGTTGCTTTCTCCTTTTGGTTATATAGTTAGAAAGTCAGGATATAGTAAAAGGAGTCCCAAAATGTAGGTTTTGAAAATATAAGGTCAGTTATTCAGGGCACCACACACTTTTCTTTTTCTTCCCGTCTCACTGATCACTCCTTTCTTCCTTTCTTTTCTTTTCTTTTTTTTTTTTTTTGATGAAGTCTTGCTCCATCGCCCAGGTTGGAGTGCAGTGGCACAATCTTGGCTGACTGCAACCTCCACCTCCTGGGTATAAGCAATTCTCCTGCCTCAAAGCCTCCCAAGCAGCTGGGACTACAGGTGTGTCACCACATCCAGCTAATTTTGTATTTTTAGTAGAGATGGGGTTTCACCATGTTGGCCAGGCTGGTCTCCAACTCCTGACCTCGTGATCCTCCTGCCTCGGCCTCCCAAAGTACTGGGATTACAGGTGTGAGCCACCGCGCCTGGCTGATCACTCCTTTTCATTATCCTGTGCTGTCTTCTCCTTTTTCAATCCACCTCTTACTGTTAGAGTCCTTAGTCATGTTGTCATTTCTATCTATATTCTTCCTTAGTGATACAATCTGATATCACAGCTTTAAATGCTATCTTATACCAATAACTCCAAAATTTAAATGTCCAACCTGGACCTTTTTGCTGAACTCTAAAGGTATACATTCAATTGCCTATTCAATATATCTGGTGATATGTCTAATAGATATCCAAATTTAATGCCTCCCTAATTTCCCCATTCTATCTATAAGTCTTTATCATTTCAGTTGAGGGCAACTTTATCCCTTCCAGTTAATTCGACCAAAAACCTTGGAGCCATTCATGACTCTATTTTTCTCCCATGCCCCTTATCCAATTCATCCAGAAATCCTTGTTGGCCCCACTTCTAAACGCATTCAGAATATGACTATTTCTTATCACCCTGGTCTCAGACAGCATCGTCTTTACTTGTATTACAGAAGTAGTCTTCTAATTTGTCTCCTTGTGTTGAGCACTGCCCACCTCTAGCATCCAGATTAATTCTTTCAAAACAAATGTCAGATCCATCAGCTCTTCTCACACCAGAAAGAACAAGAACGTCCTTACAATGGCTTCAAAGGTCTACCCTCATCTCACTAACATCCTCTCCTAAACCTCTCTCACTTACTTCACTCTAGCCACACTGCAGACAACCTGCCCAAAACAGCAGATAAACTGATGCCTTAGGAACTCTGCACTGATTGTTTACTAAACCCAAAATGAGTTTACTGTTGATATCTACATGATTCAACCCCATGCCTCTTTCAGATATTTGCTCAAATGTCACCTTCTCAATGAAGAATACCTTGATACCCTATTTAAAATTGGAATGTACTCCAGCACAAGCCATCTCTTATTTTACTTTTCCTCTTCTTTTTCACAGCACTCATCACTTTTGAACATACTATACAATATACTTATTGTATCTGTCTTTCATTATTTGAGACCCCCAAGAATCCAGAGGGCATACATCTTTTCTGCTTTGTTCACTGACACATTCAAAACATCTACAGTAGTGTCTGACACACAGTGGTGGCTCAATAAGTATTTTTCAAGTTAACCTGATGCTAAGTCAAGAACTTTCAACTGTCCAGTCACAGAACTCATTTCAGGGCATCAAAAGAACTGAGCAAACAGATAATGGAAGTGGGTTCATGTAGATTGAGAAGAAATTAAAAGAAGGAAGAGAAATACACGGGAAGACAATGGGGAATAGGGATACACATATTCTTTTTTCTTTTTATACTGCAGGCAAGGCACAGAGGCAGGGATGTAAACAAAGGAAACATCTGTAAAGATGCTAATACAGGTTTTCACTATTTTAAAAAAGATGAAATAAATTAAGTGTTTAACTGTGACATGGTTTTAAAGAGTGGCTAAATGATCAATCTCCTTTCCCTTTTCTTTCTTCCAGCATTATATTATTTCAAAGGGTCACTGATTACTTCATGGGAACCAGAGGTTGTTATCGTCACTTGCATAAGTCAGATGAATAAAGAGAAATTCTTGATAAATGAAGTATACTTTGAAGGCAAAATATACAGAAAATAGGGTATATGTGAGAAAAAGGTACATGTGAGATTAAAAAGTATCCTCAGAGATTAAAGGATTTGCCAAAAACTGATATAAATTCCATGGGTGCAAACAGAGTTCTAAGCCTACTTCAATAAGAATTGACTTTATTGGTTATCTATGAAATATATTATTGTAGTAGGGGTCTATTTTTATGGCCACATCTGGTCTAGACTTCACAAAAGAATTACAATGGGAATATACTCTACCAAGATGCCAAAAAACACATATCTGTTCATTCCTGAAAGATACTGCCCAGACTGTCTAAATCTGAAAATTAACAAGGATTCTCTAATTACTTAATTTTCATCTACATTCCCCCAAACAAAAAGGTATCTGAGATTATTTGAGCTATAGATGTGTTTTTATGTACAGCTTTTCTAATTAATAGTCCACTAGCTCTATCAGTGATAGCAGTAATAAAAAAACTTTTATGGAAAGTTCTCTGAGACTAAAAGTGATTTACATGCAAATATATGGAAATGATTCCCTTCTTAAAACAGTAGTAAAAGGTGTGTTTGAAAAATTCATGCTTTGGAAGAATAAATGATTTTCACATAATCATTCTAGTAAGTTGTTTATTTTTATTTACATGCATCTTTAATAGCTATTTAATGGTGGTTCGCAGGGGTGAGTGCAGTGGATCACACCTGTATTCTCAGCATTTTGGGAGGCCAAGGTGGGCAGACTGCTTGAGCCTAGGAGTTTGAGACCAGCCCGGCAACATGGTGAAACACCGTCTCTACAAAAAATTAGCTGGGCATGGTGGCGCGTGCCAGTAGCCTCAGCTACCTGGGAGGCTGAGAGGGGAGGATCACCTGAGCCTGGATGGTTGAGGCAGTGGGCCATGATTGCACCACTGAACTCAAGCCTGGGCAGCAGAGCAAGACCTTGTCTCAAAAAAAAAAAAAAAAAAAAAAAGTGATCCACAAAAAATACAAATTTAAGTTGTTGAATATTTTAGGTGAGCTCAAATACTTTAACTTTCTATTAAAATATATACCTTGTTTAATGCTAACGGTGTTTAATTTGCAGTTACCATTACACATAAACTGCACAAATCAAAATAAATAGAAAACAAGTATTAATAAACTTTAGTCATTAACCCTCCTGGATGACACATTATATTTAGGATATTAATTGAAATTGGCATTCTAAAACCATTTAGAATTCATCATATTAAAAAATCTGATTCCATAAATCATGGGGAATTTTTTACTTTAATGACCCATGTATTAGACTTATAGAAAATTGTAGACTTTAAGTAATGTTTTATTAAAACGTTCTGCTACAGGCCGGGCGCGGTGGCTCACGCCTATAATCCCAGCACTTTGGGAGGCCGAGGCGGGCGGATCACAAGGTCAGGAGATCGAGACCATGGTGAAACCCCGTCTCTACTAAAAATAGAAAAAATGAGCCGGGCGCAGTGGCGGGCGCCTGTAGTCCCAGCTACTCGGGAGGCTGAGGCAGGAGAATGGCGTGAACCCGGGAGGCGGAGCTTGCAGTGAGCCGAGATTGCGCCACTGCACTCCAGCCTGGGCGACAGAGCAAGACTCTGTCTCAAAAAAAAAAAAAAAAAAAAACGTTCTGCTACTTAATTTGTCATATTTAAAACTAGTTAAAAACCATAGTTTTAATTTTAGTAATATTTTTCATTGTGTTCTAAGTAAGCCAACCCTTAAACATCAAATGCTTTCTTTTGGGATATGTCTTTTCAACTTCTGATTCCCTCAAGTTTGATCCATTGACATTCTAGGCACTGTCGGTCTGCCCCACCTAGTATATGCCAGCCAGGCCTTTCTATATCATGCCCACTGAGCAAAGAAAAACTGATTGCATTTATGCTAGAATAATATCATTGTTGTCACTACCTATTACCAAGGCAATTGGCCACATTCTACTCCCTTCTTATGTTACTTTCATTAAGGCATATGTTTCTTTATGAAAAACATTCCATTCCTGGCAGCTGAGGTCAATCTACAAATAGACAGGTAGCAAATTAATGCAGATTACAAGAGAAAGTGAACAAGCAACAGAGATTAAAAAAAAAAAAAAAGTTAGGGATTGTGACTTGAATGTGGTGCAGCCTAGTACCTTGTTCTGCCTTGTCCTTCAAAAAACAGGATAATTATTTTGTGAGATTCAAACTGGTTTTGAAAATTAATCATCTCATGCTATACAAATTCTAATCCACTGATGGATGAAGTACAACTTTCCATGTTTCTTCCAATGCCACTTAGAAAATAATACTTTAGCCGGGCGCGGTGGCTCAAGCCTGTAATCCCAGCACTTTGGGAGGCCGAGGCGGGCGGATCACGAGGTCAGGAGATCGAGACCATCCTGGCTAACATGGTGAAACCCCATCTCTACTAAAAATACAAAAAACTAGCCGGGCGTGGTGGCGGGCGCCTGTAGTCCCAGCTACTCGGAGGCTGAGGCAGGAGAATGGCCTGAACCTGGGAGGCGGAGCTTGCAGTGAGCCGAGATCGCGCCACTGCACTCCAGCCTGGGTGACACAGCGCGAGACTCCGTCTCAAAAAAAAGAAAAAAAGAAAAAAAAAAAGAAAATAATACTTTATTATGTACAGCATGCATTATTAGCACAGATAACATAAACCTTTTAAAAAACTGTTGGTATTTTCTAGATTTTTAAATATATTAAACTTATTCAGAATGCTGAATTAAACTATACAAGTTAATCCTGAAGAACCAGATATTGGAATTGCTGCTCTCATTAATTCCTCCCACCTGATTTGTATATGCCATCGCCAGCAAACCACATATTTGATGCCTCCTTTACAAAAAAAAAAAAAAGTTGTGCTAGGAGAAAAGCATAAATTACAAGGTCAGAGGAATACCTTCAGGAATCTTAAACCCATTTGAACAGTACAGAAACCTAGGGATGGAAAACACTCTAATAGAAGAAAACTACAAGAACCAAAGGGGTAAGCCAGTACAACCTCTGCAAAGGTAATCTTACTCCATTCACTAAACATAGCATTATACAAAGATAGTGAGTGACTGATAAAGAGAACCTGGTCATGTATTAATAGGGGATGGCCTTTCATGAATGAGTAAAGGATATTCCTTCCAGGGTAGAACTGGTAAAGCCGAAGAGAACTGTATTCAAATGAAAGTATAGTTTTTTTCAACTTTAATTTTGTACTAGGGAGCACATATGCAGGATTGTTACATGGGTATATTGCATGATGAAAAGCAAGGTTTTTGATTTCAGGTTTTTGGAGAAACAAGATTGCCTTAGAGCTGTCCATGGTGCTGCATTAGATCAGGCCTCCAGTCTGCAGAATTCCTGCCTCTTGAAAATCCTCTAGGCCCTGACTTACAACCCTGTTTGCTGTATGGTTAACCTGCCAACCCTGCTATGTTCCCTGTAAGTGATTATTTAATATAATCTATAATTTCCATCCTAAATATTTCCTGATTAATAACATCTCTCTATAATTCCCTGGGTGATGGGTGATATCACCACATATTCCAATTTGGTAGATCTTTGTGGGCCCAGGTATTTGTAAGCAAAGATACATCCTCATACAATTCTCACAAGGGACTAAAGTTCTCCTTAGACTCTAGTCTTCCCAAGGTCACCCACCTTAATCCCCAGCCAATTCATCCCCAGTTGGAGACAAGAGCAGAAATTTTGATTCCACAAAGCTGTTTGATTAGCCCTCACATATGTCATTTGGATTTACACAACTGAGGCTTCATTTATGACATTGCGACAGTGTACCAATTCCTTTCCATATATATATTTTTCTTTTTACAAATCCTATTTATCCTACTTCAAACCTCTATAGCACCATATTTGGAGTCATTCAGATCTTGATTTGAATCAATAACTACATTGAAACAACTCACTTAACCCTATATTCAAGGCTTCATAAATTCACATGTCAAATGAAAAAAATAACATCTACACACTTGCAGAATTATTTGCAGAGTAATATGAGACATGGTTTCTAAGTCACCTAGCACAGTATCTGACACAGGGTTGGTCTACTTGCATGTGAGTTCTGTTCCCTTTCCTCCTCTAAATCTTTTTAAATTCTTGCATCATGTATTACTTTATTTCATCTAATGAACTCGTTTCTATCATTTGTCTCATCAACTAGCTTTTCAGATCCTTGACTAATAAAAATAGCCATTGCATACTAAGTGTGTGGTGGATGGGTGCCAAGACCTGTACAGAGCACTTTATATATCTTGGCCAAGAGGACTCAAATATTGAGAGGAAGAGTTGGAATTTTGAATCTCAAGCTACAGCTCCTAACTATTATGCCATACGGCAGTCTATTACCATTCCATTTCCTCCAACTGTGCCTAAGCCAAGTGCCTGGTATGTGGATTAACTGCTATCAGAGTATTTTTTACTGTAATGGAGTAGGTGCATTGTCTATGTCTTACTTTGCTGAATCAACATAATTATCAGTCCATTCAAACAGCATAGGCAATTGCTCTATCACTTAGTACATGACTAACTTAGGCCACTGGAGGGAACTTTTTTGGAAACCAAAAGAACACAGCTCCTAAATTGCTGTACCTGCTCTCCTCAGATTATATGTGCTGGAAAATCTGAGACTATTATTCATTCTCACACACTTCACATTTTCCAGAATGGAAAATTAAGTAGCAAAGGCAGATGTCCCCTGTTGGGGCAACGATTGAGCTGGATATAGAAGACTCATATCCTGTTTGCTAAACTGGGCTGTTCTTACTATTCTCAACATGTTCACATCATCATAATAAAACAAGTGCCCCTTAAGACACCATAAATATTACAATCTCAGTCAATATATTTATAGAGTCAGGAAGAGTTGGATATTCTCATATTCATCAACTGTAATTCATCAGGATTATTATAGTTAGGGAGGGAAACCCAAAGTTATGACACTGAAAGACATGATCAGTGAGTTTTAATAACTCAAAACGTACTTGCTATATGACACAGGAACGGTTTTTGACACATTTGTCGTTACTTTATAAAAATCATCCTTTAAGTTATTTTGTGGTGATGAAATAGCTCTGTATCTTGAGGTGGTAGTGATTATATGAATCTATAGACATGGTTAATGTCATAGAATAATACATAATGACTCACAATAACAGAGCATGTGCAAAAACAGGTGAAATCCAAGTAAGGTCTACAGTCTAGTTAATTGCCCTGTGCCAATGTCAGTTTATTGTGTTTGATAATATACTGTATTTAGTTAATATGCAACTGGGGAAAGTTGGGTTACATATACACAGGAACTCTCTGTACTGTTTTTGCAACTCCTTATGAGTCTGAATATTTCACAATAAAAAATCTTAAAACATTCTTAAAACCTTATAGAAATTTTGCCTGCCTTTAAAGAGACAGTAAGGGAAAATAGAGAAAGAAGAGAGAAAAGTAAAATGTCTGGCTAATTCCTAATAGGAAGTTTTCTTTATTTTTATACAAGAAATAGAAAACATAGTTGCTATATCAACAGGATTTTAGTCTATTTTCTTCACAAAGCTTAAGGAGGTATGAATGACTTTTCTCTGTTCAAGGGAATAATACACTAAAATGACTTACTCCACCCTTGTTTTTGTCTTGTTTACATTCTAGTTCCATAAACCTGCCAATATTTAGTCACTAATCTTAAGTTATGACAGAATTTAAAACAGATTCAATGATATGATTTGAATTCACCTTATGTAAGATATTGTAAAGCAATATGATGCCACAACACACATCTACAAAACTGTGTCTTCTCTCAAATGGAACTGAGTTGTTCCTAAGATGTTTAAGTAAAGTGATAAAATGGGCTGAATTATAACATATTGATTTTTCAATGGTCTACCCATGTTTGCATTAATTTTTTACAAGATTGCTCCATAGATATAAATCACTGACAAAATACTTTAAAAGTAACATACAAAAAATCATCAACACTGGGATAAAATTTAACTTTCAAAATTAAAATAATCTTTTAGAAAATTCAGTTATCCAAAGGCATTAAGCAACGACTTTTCAAAGTTTATAAGGGATATAGTTTCTACTGTGAAAGTACTTTTCAAAATTATACAGGTTGTTGTATTAGTCTGTTTTCATGCTGTGATAAAGACATACCTGAGACTGGGAAGAAAAAGAGGTTTAATTGGACTTATAGTTCCACATGACTGGGGAGGCCTCAGAATCATGGTGGAAGGTGAAAGGCACTTCTTACATGGGAGCAGAAGAGAAAATGTGGAGATTCAAGAGCAGAAACCCCTGATAAAACCAACAGATCTTGTGAGACTTATTCACTACCACGAGAACAGTATGGGGGAAACCGCCCCCATGATTCAAATTATCTCCCACTGGGTCCCTCCTACAACAAGTAGGAATTATGGGAGTACAATTCAAGATGAGATTTGGGTGGGGACACAGCCAAACCATACCAGTTATTGAAGGAAAAATAGAAGCAAAGCATTTTCACCACCAAATTTTGCTCATACAAGGCAGATGTAACCTGCAGCTGCAGAACAATTGGGTTTATGTTTTTGAGAAGTTTATAGTTAAAAACATTTGATATATTGCTCTGCATGGTACATAGGAGTTTTGGTCACCTCACTGTTAAGCCCATTACTCCCTATGCAGTACCATTTAGTATTTTAAAATGAATAAAAATAAAGTCAGGTGTGGTGGCTCACACCTGTAATCCCAAGACATTGGGAGGCCGAGTCGGGCGGATCACTTGAGGCCAGGAGTTCGAGACCAGCCTGGCCAACATGGTGAAACCCCGTCTCTACTAAAAATAAAAAGAAAAATAAATAGCCTGGCATGGTGGTGGGCACCTCTAATCCCAGCTACTTGGGAGACCGAAGCACAAGAATCACTTGAACCCGGGAGGCGGAGGTTGCAGTGAGCCAAGATCATGCCACTGCACTCCAGACTGGGTGGCAGAGTGAGACTCCATCTCAAAAAAAAAAAAAAAAAAAAAAAAAAAAAAAAGTTAATTATTTTCTAAATGGCCTCAGTGTGCTCTCTTTACTCAATGGCAATTAGTATGCACAACCCCAAACCTGCAATTGTTATTTTCCTTTGCTCCCTGTGCCTCCTAAAACATCTTATTCCTATTTTTAAAGAACTGTTTTTGAAATTTTATTTATAAGAAAAAAATCCAGAATTCAATACAGTAAAGAATGCAACACACACACACACACACACACGCACGATCTTGCATGGTTTCTCAAATAATAGATACTCATGTAGAAAGCCTTAATTTTAATTTAAAAATTAACACTGTAGGAGTTACACAAGACATGATGGGCCTTGGGGTCTTTTGTGAAAACGGCAAGATAACAATGCAGGACAAGAGAGATGGAGATAAAAGACACAATGAATGTGTATCAGATTTCATTGATGTGTTCATTCTTTTTTCTACAAATAGACATTGAGGTCTCACTATATCCCTTGTGCTGTTACACACGGGGGATATACTGATGGAAAAACTGGCAACATACCTTCTTTCATGGTGCTTACATCATAATTGGAGACTCAGACAAAAACAAGGCAGAAAGTAAGTGCCATGGAAAACAGAAACAAGGACATGAGCTATAGAATAATGTTAGAGGGTGGTGCAAGTGGAGGAGACAGCCCTCTCCAGGACTCTCCTTGAGAGGATTACTTACCCAAAGCCCTAAGACTATATAGAAGACACGATTGCAGAGGAGGATGTCCACTCCAGAGAGACACTCTGCAAATTGTATTAAAGTTTTCCACATCAAGGGGGATTTGCCGACTCTCCTTTTGTTTGAATATTCTCAGAAGACTATATAGGAAATGGTCCATCCTTCCTTACCAACCTTTACTGCCCTTCCATCCTCCGAGAAAGAGAAGTTTTGACAAAGGGCTTTAAAATTTCATTATTTTACTTGCACTTGCTGAGTTCCCTTGGGGATTTTATCCACACTATCCATCTCACGGAAAAGTCGAGAACATTAAGCAAAGTAACGGTTAAGAATATGCACTGAATATCATCCCTTCTTCATTAACACAAGACGTTATAATTTTTAAAAATCTGACTAAGTCCATGATAATATGGAACCATCCCTATCCTTCTCTGCACAAAGGAGGAGAAATATCTGTACAGTCTTTGAACTTAGTTAGATATGGGTCTGAATTTCAGATATTTCACTCCTTGCTGTGACCTTGCAAAAATTACCTAAATTTTGAACCCCAGTATCCTCATGGATACATTAAAGTAAAAGCTCTGTGAATGCTTGTTAGAATAGCACGCTATACATTTACCAAATGGCAAAGTGCCTGGCATGGAGAATGACAGTTATAGTCATAAACACCAGCACCGTCATAATTTAAGAAATTATTGTCCATGGGATGTAGTCAATCATTGAGTGTTCATTCAGCATTCAAGCCCGATATTTTATCTGGAATTCCACAAATCACCCTTCACTCAACACGGTTTTCTTATCAGCCTCCAGGTAAAGCCCCCTCCATCCTATCTCTGGATTTGCATGCACTGTTTGGAATATCTTTACCATTTTCTTTTCATTAGATTTTGACAACTTTTGTAGGTCTACTAGATCATTAAATCAAGGGTTATGTTCACGCATTACTTGGTTTTTGTTCTATCCTCAGCACCCACCACAAGGTCCTGTATTTTTAAAGGAGCTCAATATAATTATATTGAATGGAATTAAATGCCGTCGCTAAAGTTTTCCCCCTCACGTTAATCTCTTCCTATGTAAAAGAAACTATCCTGTACCTAGTTATGCAACTTCACAAAAATTTATTACTCTGAATTTTCATAAGAATTTTTGACTTAACCACTCATTAAAACAAAACAAAACAAAACAAAACAAAACAAAAAAACCCTGCAGATAATCCTGTAACATAGTTCTCCAGCACAGTTCACCCTCATGAAGCAGGCAGTATTGAGCAAGAGGCTAGGCTCAATGGTTAGACAAGTAATTGATCCCTCACATTAAATCCATGCAATCTAAATAGTGATTACTAATTGTATGCTGTAGGCTGCCAGGGTCTCTCGCTCTAGTTAAAAGTACAAATACATCTTTTTTTTTTTTTTTTTTTTTTGAGTTGGAGTCTCGCTCTGTGGCCCAGGCTGGAGTGCAGTGGCGTGATCTCTGCTCACTGCAAGCTCCGCCTCCCAGGTTCACGCCATTCTCCTGCCTCAGCCTCCCGAGTAGCTGGGACCACAGGCGCCCGCCACCACGCCCGGCTAATTTTTTGTATTTTTTAGTGGAGACGGGGTTTCACCGTGTTAGCCAGGATAGTCTTGGTCTCCTGACCTCATGATCCGCCTGCCTCGGCCTCCCAAAGTGCTGGGATTACCAGCATGAGCCACCGCGCCTGGCCACAAATACATCTTTATATGTTTAGTGTCTACTAGATACTGAAGACTGTCGTTCACTAATCGGTCACTGTGTATAACTGAATCCTTGTATTTCAATGTGATTATGAGGCCCAAAAAAATATACTTAGTTTTGGGTACCTAATAAACTCTTAAGACTTGCCCATCTCCCACAAACTGTAGGCAAGTAATTCTTCTATCGGCTTTTATTTCTTTATTAAGATAAAGCATTTGAGGTCACAATGTTCTATGGAAATCCAGAAATTCCTAAGACAAAATCTAGGTGACACAATTATAGAAGATACTGCAACTGATTTCCCTCAAGCACATTTCTGTTGCCATAGAATCATCTCAAATCTGCCAACTTTGAAGCTGAACTCCTCTCCATTCCACTCATATGGATTCTTACATGAGTTTTAATAGAAAAATTTAAACTATTAGAACATGGACTGATTTTCTCTGGATTATTAAATGAGAAAGGTCTGGATTCCCCATTACCTTTCTTATTAAAATAGTATCAAAAGCAAAGACAAACCAATCCTCATCACGTATATTACAGAGAACCTGTTACAGAGACATTATCAAGGTCATATTTTTGGTAAAATAACTTAAAATGTGATTGAATAAAAGATGCTTCTAATTCATTTATATTACTAGCACTTTAAAGTAATATATATGGATACAACTTTAAAAAGTTGGGATTTATCTTATTATTACGTCCTGTTAAAATACACTTATAAGGAAGACCAAAAGAGTACACTGACGAGGATCTTTGAGAAAATTAAAAATGAAAACAATAATAAATAAAATTGCCATGGCCAAAAAGCATATTTAGCCTTCATGATGTTAAATTATATATGCAATTAGGCAAGGACATTCTTGTTTTTCAAAAATAAAATTCACGTGCCGGGTGCGGTGGCTCACGTCTGTAATCCCGGTACTTTGGGAAGCTGAGGAGGGTGGATCACCTGAGGTCAGGAGTTCGAGACCAGCCTGGCCAACATGGTGAAACTCTGTCTCTACTAAAAATACAAAAAATTAGCCTGGCATGGTGGTGCACGTCTGTAATCCCAGCTACTAGGGAGGCTGAGACAGGAGAATTGCTTAAACCTGGGTGGTAGAGGTTGCAGTGAGCTGAGATCGCACCGTTGCACTCCAGCCTGGGCAACAAGAGTGAAACACTGTCTCAATCAATCAATCAATAAAATTCACATTTTGAAATCTATCTTTTAAAAGTATATAATCGTAAATGAAAACCAAGCAAAATCCTCATTGGCTAAAACAACATGATGGAAACATAAAAGGGACAAAGTTTAAGACCCTTGACACATGTGTGTAAGTTACTTAAAAATAGATCACTGTTAGAAATTTGCTGGAAGTGTTTTTGTTACTGTGAATAATAATACAATTTTCATAATTTGCAAGACATCATAGATAAGGCATATACACACATAAACATTGTGAATAGTGGTAACACATTTAGTTATTGGGGCTTTCACTGCAATATGCCTGGGTGTGCCTCCAACGGATGCTAGATTTAGTGCATTTGAAGTCTCTTGGAAAAAAACAGTCCCAAGGTGTTTGAAAGGGAAGGTGTTTTAAGTTCAGCACAGCATGCTCCTTGCATCAGCAAATGTGTCTGAAAGCTTCTTGCTCTGTTCCACTGTGAGAGAACTATATTAAAACGTGTTAATAGTAGAAATAATAAGTTCACCTCAAATACTGTATTTCCTTGATTTTCAAGACAACAGTGATTTCCTGTATGTTAAAAATTATAGAGAGCAAAATACAGCCATTTCACACTAATTCATTATCTCCATGTGAATGTGCATTTACATTATAGATAATATATATACTTTTGAATTATAATCCTTAAAATGAATTCAAGTACGTCAGTAGGAAGAAGCTACAGTATTACAGATTCTTGAAAATCACAAATTGAAATTACCTAATGATATGATTATAATTTAATACTAGTATCAAAGGTATTTTTCCTATTATTTTATTTTACTGATTACTGTAAATTATCAGTAGAATTATAAGAGCAAGACATCAGGATATTTATTAACCATACTAATTTTTGATTGGAAGCCACATTAAATTTAACCAGTGAAATGAGAAAAATAAAAATAGTAACCTCATAGATTGTGGTAAGAGTCAAATGAAATAACTTACATGAAATTGCTGTGTAAGTTTTATAGGGCTGCCATGTTTTGATTGCATGATACTATGTATCCCTACTGTTTAGGACATATCTTTCACATGTGCATAGACCTGTGTTTGTTGCTTTTTTATTCACAGTGTGGTCTTTTGTTAACATAAGTTAATGAAAATATTTTTCAGTCTTGTAATTCATAAAATATGTTAGTGTTATTAAAAACTATAGATAGATGATAAAGTGAGATAGATAGATTGATAGATAAGTAAAGGAGAGTGACAGAGACAGGGAGAGGGATAGGGATGGGGAAAGGGAAAAGGATGGTGGGAGAGAAGAAACTGAGTGGATGGATGGGTAGATGAATAAGTGGATGGATGGAAGGAGACAGGTATACAGCCAGATGGGTATATATGGATAAACAGCATATGATCTTTGGCCTATTATTTAACTTCCCTTGCTTCAATTTTATCAGATATAAAATAGGACAATAATAGTATCTATCGTACAGGATTGCTATGAGCATTAAGGTAGTCAATCCTGACACATACTAAGAGCTCAGTAAGTGTTAAGTATTTTTCATTGTAGTTGGCACTTGGCTCTTAAACAATCTGTCACATATTTCTATATAGGTTTTAAATTCATAGATCAGATGCAGCCTAATAATGAGAGCAATTATCCATTGAGCACCCTCTATGTGTTTAAACACAGATGTTTTACATACCGTAAGTCATATAACATGAGAATAAACCTTTAAAGTACTTATTGCTCTCCCCATTTTACAGATGAGACAACCAAGACTTAAAGCATTGCCCAAGGTCTTAGAGCTGGTAACTTGCAAAGGCAAGAACAATGATCAGAAAACCAGAACAAATGACAGTAGAGTATCTGTTCCAGCTCCAATAATTACTGTCTATATAAGTTCTGTGGATCCCTTTATGATGGTACCTATAACTCTATAATTTAAAAATAAATTATCATTTAATTTTTGCATAAACTCTATGATGTAAGTCAATAATAATTCTGCTTTTCTTAACTCACTATGTAAATTTGTAGATATATACAAAAGTAAACAGCGTACTATAATAAACTTCCATATACCCACCATGCAGATCCAGCAATTATAAACTCAAGGGCCCATATGGTTTCATCTACATCCCACCAAGCTCGACCCACCCCTAAACCTAGCTTTGTATTATTTTGCAAGTGTCCTAAGTAATCCTTCTTTTGATGCTTGGAATACCAAGTTAATGAGTTATTTCATGTGAGATAGCTAATAAATCACAAAGCTGTTGCTTGAGAATAGGTGCCCCAATATTGCTGTGTTTCATTTTCATTCTATTATAGATAGCATTTTTATGATATATGTAATTGGCAGCAGAAAATTATATACTATACTGATCGACATATGACTTCTGGTGAATGCTTAAAATATTTGATTTTTTGTTTTTATATACATATGTATGTATGTAGGTATGTATAAGCAAAAATCATCCCATATTCCTATTAAATAGATAAGTTGATATTTGACAAATGCAT
Source organism: Theropithecus gelada (assembly GCF_003255815.1). Taxonomy (NCBI): domain Eukaryota; kingdom Metazoa; phylum Chordata; class Mammalia; order Primates; family Cercopithecidae; genus Theropithecus; species Theropithecus gelada. The sequence continues at coordinate 54,049,372 of NC_037689.1, forward strand.
AGACTTTAGAAAAAATATGAAATCAAATATAAAATAATACAGCTGTATGTGGTACATTGTGATGTTAACATAAAAGAAGTAGTGAATAGGAATTTGTGTATGTGTGTATTTGTGTATGTCATATATGTTTGTCAGCATAGAAAAAGCAGCCAGAAAGTTGCACACCAAAATGTTAATTCTGGTTTCCAACTGGCACTTAGGTTTTCATACTAGCATACTGATAAGAAAGGTATCCTTGAGTCTTACTGTTTGGGTCTGAATTCCCATTTTGCCATTTTCTAACTGTATAGACTCAGAAAAATTTCTTATTTATACCTCTACTTCCTCATTTCTCATACAGAAGTAATAGTGCCATCTACCTTACTATTTAGAAGACTCAATTAATCCATGTAAATTACTTAGACCTGTCATTTTAGATATTATTATGACTACATCAGAAGATATTATGCTAGTAATAAGAAAAACATTGTTAAAGAATTTGAAAATAAGGAGAATAAGATTTGTTAAGGTATTTTGAAAATTAATTTTAAATTGTTGTTTTGTTAGGTGATAGTGTCTTAAAATCATATCACCTCCAATAAGCTTCTGAGAAATAAGTAAATATAAGATTCTACATATCCCAGTTCAGGGCTGACTTACAGAGTGACCTAACAAAAATGCAGAATAAAGTGTTGTTTTTGTTTTGTTTTCCCAGAGTATCTCCCCTTTGATTAAAAAAAAGATTATTGTAAAAGATGATGCGATAAGTCTCCTTTACACTGGCAGGCCACAGACATTCATAAATAAAATCCTACAAAATGAAATAGGAATTAATCCTTGTGCAAATACTATAGCTAACTAAGTATAGCTTCTAGAAGTATATTTTTAAATAAAATTTATGTATACCACTGGTGATAACTTGTACTCATTTAAATGCTTCTGAAGCATTCTCTTCAGAAGTTAATAACTTTTCTAAAATAAGTCAAATCATGCAATTTGATGAATATAAATTGCAGCAATTTTACCATTGCTAAAATGGTTTCTGAGCATTACAAGAAGAGTTCACTTGGCTACTGTCTTCACACTGAATACTTTGATGAGGTTACAATGATAAAGTGACAAAGTGATATGCATTTTATTTTATACCATTTTCTTTAAAAAAAAAAAAGGAGTGCTTAATTTTTACTAAGAACTACAAAATATGAAATTAGAAAAAGGCAGCTATGACTGAATACATTTCAAGCAAAATGCCATTCATCTTCCTTAAATTGATCTGCTGAGTCTAGCAGAAATGTCTCCAAGGTTTTCTCGTGATGAGCCAAGGCTAAAGGGATACACAGAGCCAGCAGTTAGAGGCATCTAGTGGGGCACCAGTTAATTAACTTTTTCTTCTATGCGTCAAGTTTGAATGCCTATACCAATACCTCTGGTTCTTTGCACAGGATATTATACACCGAAAATGAAACAATACTCATAAAAACAGCTAATATTTAATGAGCATGAGTAATTGCCAATTGTGCTTCTCAACACTTGGCATATATCATTTCATTAGTTCTTAAATCTACTCTGTGAGGTAAGTAGCATTATTGTGCTGATTTTACAGATGAAAAAACTGTGGCCCAGAGAAGTCAATAGAATTTCAGGTGTACAGATATAAAATATTCCCTAACCATAATATCCTAACTATGGTATAAATATAATATACCATAAAATAGGCATGTGGTAAGGATTTGCTGACTAAAGACTGAAGAATGTGTTGTAATGGAGTCTATCAATTAAAGACAGGGAATTTGGACCCAGAAAGATTTGACTTGGTCTTATATTTGCCATCTACTAAGACAGTTTGGAAATTTTATCAATAAAGTTTCTATTTTAGAGAATATCTTAGTTTGGGTTCCCTAAATGGAGGTTCTGAGATGAAGCTTCATGCACAAATGGTATAATGGGACATGTTTTCAAGAAACACTGGTAAGGGAAAATGAAGCAAGATTGGGAAGGGAAAGAAACCAAACACATATATGGCATAAAAGCCCAGCGTGGCAGTGCCATTCACACTTCTGAATTTCTCAATTGGGAACAAGAAAGCTCGTGTATTTATGTGTCTGCAACCAGCAGTCATTGATTAAGGGCTTCCCACACACAGGGACATAAATTCCAAGATAGATCCATCTCTCTCTTTACACAGACCAAGTAGGCTCCGGCAGCCTCAAGGCCACCCTCCAAGAGAACGATTAGGGAGCTAATTGCTGGGAGTAAAAGCACATCAGGGAAAATGTTAAACGGACGTGAAAGGATATGAGTGGATCAATGACAGCATCACCTACAGAGAACTTATTACCTCATTCAGGAATAAAAGTAACATGGAAAGTTATGAGGATAAAACAGGGTAATGTGTTCAAAGCCCTTAGCCTAGGCACTGGCACACAGCAACACTCAACTGGTACTCTCTTGTTGTGAGGATGGAATGTAATACTGTGAAGAACTGACAGCACCTGGCACATGAAAACATCAGATAGCTGGCATTGCCAATCATTTTTGCTATTGCAGTTACTGGTGCCGCTGGTGGTGGCATACCTAAATTAGAATAACACTGCTATATTTAACTCCAAAGCCTGTAAAATGCTTGAATACCTGCCACCATTTATGGAGGTAAGGGTGCTCATTCAGGACCTGAACACCATAGAAGAAGCAATTTTCTCACCATCTTTATTGCTACCATGGTATTAGGTAAGGCAGCACCTTTTTGCTATCACATATGAGATGCCGAATTTATTGATAACAGTATTAAGGAGAATGGCAGTTGAAAGGAAATTTCTGATATTTCTTGCATGATTCTCTCAGATTTTGACATTCCTTTCAAAATTATTAGTGAGAGCAATCAGTAAGTGTCTTCTGCTACCACAAATGTGAGCCCTTGCTTGAAACATCTTTAGGTAAGTAAAGTCAGCCCTTAGGAAAGCACTTAAGCAAAAGGCTAGGGAAAGAGAACTATATCAGGTCTAAACTACCTTGCTGCTACTCCTCACTCTTGGAAGAAAATTTAGGCTTTCGAAATGAAAACTAATGGAGAGGCACATGGCACCTAAATGTTAATATTAGGGGAGGGGATAGGGAGAATATGATCTATTTCTCTATGTAACCCCATCCTGTTTCATTTGTTCTAGTGAGTATATATTACTATTATATTTTGTGTTTAAGATAAAAGAAAGTTAAAAAAAGAAAAACTGAAGTTATTTTAGAACAGATAAAACTGCTTATGAGAGGCTTACTATTTTTTAAAATATTATTTTGATTAAACCAAAAATAAATTTTTAAAAACCCAGCCAAGATAAGAAAAGAAAATAGTTTTCCTTCTCATGCTCCCAAATTAAGAGTATACATAAAATGGCTAAGAAACTGATAGGATGACTCCCCTTTTTCCAGGGATAAGAGTGGGTTTAGGAGATAATCTAGTTCTCTAGTTACATACTTGTTGAAAAACCATATGAGATCACCTCCTCACTTGTCTTCTGCCTCTGGAGGCAAAAGGTATGGTCAGAGTTCAGTGACAAAGTGATAATCATCAAGGGAGTTTAGTCAGCTGAGGTTATGTTTCTCTAGGCATTCTTACACAGTCAGACCATGAAACAAAACTGCTCCTTCCAAGATATGCCACAATACCTCCTTATTGTTTACATTTCTGTAATCAAAGGCAGCAGAATTTAGCCACAGGAGTCCTCTCCACTGTCATCCCTAGTACAGGTAGTTCCTGAACATTACTCCAAATCCATGGAGACCCTTATTGACAGATATTACAGAGATACTCACCAACATGCCAGCGAAACATGGTTTATTTTGTTTTTGTTGTTTATTGGCTATTGTAGTTTTACTTATCCTCATCTATTTTATTAGGGTCTTGTTGAGTCTTCACTATCGTGAGCACCTCAGTATTCCTTGTCTCCAGAAAGAAAATGTCTTGAGGTTAGAAATTGTATGTCATTAATTAATTTTCTCTGCCATCTTAAAAAAGGTGGCTGTTAATTCTATACTGACATAGTATCTAATAACTGCTTCTTTATATCTTGGAGATTTTCCCTGACACATTCAAATAAATAGCTGTTTAAATAGCCCTGGCCTGTGAGTATATATGGCCTTGTACACATAAATGTATGTGTAGACATGCAAAGATACAGAATGATAAATATAATGTGAAAGGCAAATTGTTAATATATTTCAACTCATTCAACAGAAGAAAGAAAGCAGGATAATTTCCTTTATAACTTCAAGTTTTCTTTAGGATGCATACTATACATGGGCTACATTACAATGTTTCCTCAGGGTAGCAAATATGTTCAATTTAAAAGCAGACAACTGTCGGAAATTGATTTTTTTAAAACGGGGGTGTTGAGTAAATCTATTCTGCTCATATATTGCAAATGCTATAACTATTATTTTTTTAAAGACTTGACTTTCACTAACAACAAGTTTTCTTCTTTATATGAATATCCTGATCTCCCATCAGATCACAGCGTTGGACAGTTCCTAATGTACCTTGAGATAAGAGATGCTCAGGAGCTTCTCTAGATTTTCAGAGCGAGTAAAAGCCAGGCTGAAAATGTTCCTGGATTCTATATTTGTCTCTTCACTTATCTTTTTAAATAACACTCATACATACACACATTTTTATACCCAACTTCAAATAAAAGTATGCCCTGCCCTTTATTTTGCTGATAATAAATATGTAGATGGTATAGTCTCTGAAGAGTGAAAGTGCTCTTAAACATTTGTTTTAAGATCATAATAACTACTGTTATTTTTAAAGTAGAAAAATCCATGAATATTGAAATTGTAAAATCAAGGGAAAAGAAAATAGTTTTAAATATTTTCGACAAAATCTTCTTAAGAAAAATAATGTCCTATTTCCAATGACTCTGGCACGTTCAAACATAGGAAAGAATTAGAAAACAACTTTAGTATATTTTGGACCCTTTAAAATTTAAGTAAAACATTAAGACGTATTTTATACCTTGTCTTTGAATATGTGATAATTCTCCTTTACTCCATAGAATACAAAAACTCTGCAAATATCATTATTTTAAAAAATATATTTGTATATATGTGTTAAATTGAATCTTTCTAATGAGGAAAGTTATGTTCACTTTCAGGTTGTTCTTATCAGATGAGTTTCTAGGTGTATTATGAAGAAAACAGATTCCTTGTTGACGTCTCTATTAGCTTAGCTATTTCAGTTGAGAACACGGGAAAATACAAGAATGACATTATTGGAGTGTATTGCTTTACTTTTTACTCACATCACAGTATTTTATATTTCTCTTTTTTAAGTTTGTACATAGACAATATCTCTGGAATTATTATTATTAAGGGATATTTAATGATTAAATGAGCACTCTCAGCGAAGATCTTTAAGTGTTATTTTTGACCGAATCACATATAGCTTCCACATGCAATGCAAACATTCCAGTACTGCAGATAACACACAGAGGTACACGGGTTTGAAGTAGTGGAGAGAATGATGGACCATAAGCCATAAATCTTTTTTAAAAATCACCAAAATCTCAGCTATAATCTTGATCATACAAAATAAAAAGAGGAGCTCTAAAGAAATAAAGCAAAAGGAAATATATAATCCACATTACTGCAATCATCTAGTTTGTGAAAGAAGAGTGTGTATTTTAAATTAAATCCTCAATGATTTGATATTTTGTTTTCGGAACTTTACAAACAAGACTATCCTAAAGAATTCAGAGCTTTCCTCACAAGACCAAAGCAACAGTGCATGAAATTGAACTCAAAAAGAGCCACCATTCTGTGTGACTTCTTGGCTGACACAATTTAGATATTTATAGCTTTACGAATGGGCCACTGGAGAAGAACTTGAAGCTTTCTCTAGCCAGGAAGGATTAATGAACGTGCGCACCTGGTAATTACACCACTCCATCTTCCTGAAAGCCCTCACACTGCCTCCATGGCAGAAACTATAATGAAAATGCATTGAAAAATATCAATCTGCAATTCTACAATTTAATCTAAATAATAAAACTTGGTATCTTTTCTCCCCACACATTCCAGATGTGATAAAACACAGACAACATTTAAATTTAAAACACAGAAGCTGAATGTCAGCCTATTTTTGAGCATGCCTCATTTCCAAAGTAAACCTCACAAGAGAAAAAAGAGGTTATTAAATACAGCAAAACATTACAACATTCAAATGTGCAACAGAGAACCCATAACTGTTTCCCCTTTATTTAAACACAGCATACACCATAAGTAATGCGTTTACTTCCAAGCAGAGGCATTTCAATGATTAAATCACAACCCAAGTGTACAAAGGTAAAATTTAGAAGTGTAAAGGTATCTTTATCTTCCAAGTCCAGTTACTTGTTCTGGCTATTTTTTCTAAACTCTTACTGAAAGCAAAACCTCACTTAATAACTTTTAAAAACATAAATAAAAAATAAATCATTCTCTTCCTTACCTAATCATATGTTAATTGCAAAATTACTTGAAATAAAGAGATATACAATGACATAGTATGCAACTCAAATAACTTGTTACAAAGAAATTTTCATCCTAAAACTTGAACAAATCAAACTTTTGCAGCAGTATTTTTCTCAGATAAAACACAGTATAGAGGTTCAACCTAGTGTTTCTTAATGTGACACAAAGCAATTTGATATTCTAAAGAAGGCAGCTATGTATATATAAACTGAGAAGGCTGCTTTAAAAAATCAAGGTGCTCTAAGCAAAGCAGGGTTTTATGATAAAGTTTCATGGTACTCACACTGAATTTTAATGACCGCTTTAGTAAAGCAGAAAGAGAGAAAATTTAATGTAAGCACTGATACTAAAAGTTAATTGCCATCTTAACACACAGGCACCAAGATTCCCCTAGCAGGAGTCTCTTAAAAAACACCTTTAAACGCAGAAGAGGGCACAAGCTTTGAAAAAAAAAAATTGCCTGTTACTGTTAAACTCTATTGTTCCCTGATGGAATATAGAAGAAAGAAATGCTCCAGGAGAGGGAAGTGGATGTGAATCGCCCCCTCCAGAGGAGCCAAACAAATTGGCTGTAGGAAGACTTCAAAAGCTGGACGAACAGAGAAGATCAAAGACCTTACAGATTTGGGCTACTCACCCTTGCTGGTTTTTTTTTTTCCTCTTTTTTTTTTTTTTTTTTTTTTTTTTTAAATTTTCCCTAGAATGAATATGGTTTAACTTGAGAGGAAATAATGGAAGGATGCATTTTTAAATGCTTTGATTCCCAGCTTTTTATTCTGCCTCTAACTAGCTATTACAATACCACTTAATCCGGACCTCAGCATTCCAAGTACCAAAGCATCTCCTCCCACCCACTGCTCACACGCTCCTGCATCAGAATAGAAGACTTACAGAAAAGCTGCCAGACCCACAGAAGAGCACTTTCCTCTCAACAGATGTCTTCCAGCTTTTAGGCACACACACACTCAGACACACTTGCCTACCTTAATAAGGTGTGCAAAAACCTCTTTCGGTCCCCACGGATGCTTTTAGTTCAGAGCAGCCAGCAATGCCTCCGCACAAAGCTTTGCCATTGCTAGTGTGAAGAGAAAGAGCTGCTGGGATGCTGAATGGCACATCAGCCAACTTTGTGTGTAGCAAAGGCTCTAAAGAAATCCTGGGCTGAAACTCTGCTGGATCATGGATTGGACTCAATTTCACTCCACACACAGCCTGCATTACCTGATGGAGATTATTTCTGGAAGCACTTAGAGCATGTTTGTCTACATAAAGAGAGGGCCTTTTTCTTTCCTTAACAATTTAAAAAATACAGTAACAAACCAGAGACCTGATACTTTAAGGAAGATCATTTATTGTGAGCTTCATGAGGGCCTCAATGGTTTCTTTCAAAACTGCAGCCCCAGCATCTAGAACACAGTCAGCACTTGATAAATATTTGGCTAAATATTAAATGTTAAATTGATATCAGGTTCAAATTAGAATTTGCTAAATTATTTACACACTGTAATGAAAGTTAAAAATGCAAGGCTTGCTGAACAGCTCCAGAGGGTTAATAAGAGTGTGAGTGTGTGTGTGCGCGCATGTTTTGAATGACAAAAGGATACACACACACATACACACACACACACACACCCATATAGCTGATGATAAATATACATTATATCAATGAGTTAAAATGAAGTGTGCTATTCATTCACTGAGCAATGGGCTATTGGCCGGGCATGGTGGTTCATGCCTATAAACCCAGTGCTTTGGGAGGCCAAGGCAGGTGGATCACAAGGTCAAGAGATCGAGACTATCCTGGCCAACATGGAGGTTGCAGTGAGCCAAGATTGCGCCACTACACTCCAGCCTGGTGACAGAGCAAGACTTCATCTCAAAAATAATAATACTAATAAAAATAATTTTAAAAAATATTTAAGCAAACCCACTGATAACAACACTTAGAAAGTTTGTTGAAAACAGTATGTATTATTTGCTTATTGCCCTGGCAATTTCTACTATCATAATAGTTCATTATGATAGCCCAATCCTCAGTGAATGAATAGCACACTTCATTTTAATTCATTGATGTAATGTATATCTATCATCAGCTGTACAGGTGTGTGTGTATACATATTCTTTTGAATGACAAAAGGATATACACACACACACACAAAATTATTAACCCTCTGGAGCTGTTCACCAAGCCTTGCATTAAACCTGGATTGAATAAAAGACTCCCATTCCTCAAGGAAATTTTACTTCTTCTATGATGACTTCTCAATAACCCTAAATTAACAGGCATATCCTTTACATGTTACTGTCCCAAAGCAAAATGCAAGCTGGCATGGAACCAAGCCCTGAGGTTAATTCCTGAAGCTAGAGGAAAAGGTTCCAAAGTGCCCTACATCCCAAGGTCACCCAACAAATCCACACCTGGAAGCAATCTCCAGCAAGTGCCTGTTTACAGGCACAGGTGTGTGCGTATCGGGACAGCTGAGGAACACACCTAATTTGATCGATGACATTCTGATGTGGCAGGCTTTATTGTGCTGTTTATGACAATATCTACAGATTATGATGTGCTTGTGTAATAAACAGAGTAATTAAACACACACAAAACAAAACAGGAAGTTAATACCTAAGTTGTGCTGACGTGTTTATGTGCCACAACTGACTAGTGCATTCTTTACTGCCTATTACTCCACCTCTTAATATCCACTGAAGGAATCCTCAGTCTGTATACATACATCACCAAATTATGAACATCGACTTCATGCATATCCTCAGAAAGACCTACTTACACCTGCAGCCTCACCACATATACCTACACCCTTAACAGGTACTCAGTAAATACTTGTCAAATGATCAGATAAATGATAAATGAAGGAGAAACATACCGATATTTATATCTTCAAGATTGCTACTATGGGCATATAATTTTACAGGAGTTGCTACTTGGATTGTCTATCTTTTCAGTCTACATTTTTTCTCTAAAATATAATTGGCAGTTGCCTTATGGATAGATTACATTTGATAGAGTCTGATACTTGAGGTGCTATTTCAGCACCATTTCTATAATTCTGGAACTAGTTATCAGGCTTGGCAGATGCAAATGTATGCAGTTTTGATCTCCTTCCTGACTCTCTAACTGCAGATTTTACAATTGAAGAAAAAAAGGGGAACTTTTATTTATAAATAATCAATATAATTTGTAAATAGAAATCCTTTCCCTCTGAGCCGCTCACAGCCAGCCAGCTCTCAAAAGAAGGTCGCTCAGCTCTCTCTTGACTAATGGTGTGGTCTACATCACAGAGGTTACCAGATTCCTTGGCAGAATGCAAATCAAACATCTTGAATGGCAAAAGGATCAAAGCGTGGCATCTAAACATTGCTCAGACCTGCTGTTCATATTTTTATGCATCAGAAAACTTGAAAGAGAAATTAGAATGGAAAGAAAATGCACCTTCCAAAGTGTATAATATTGAGATTTTTAGCATATTTGTCCCTCTTGGATTAGTATATTTTATTCCATTGTAGGGCAGCGACTGAGTAGGGGTTTGTGGAGGCAGAAGACTTGAGAGCCTCTTGGCTCAACTACCTATAAGCTGTTTGACCTTGTACAAGTCATTCAAACTTTCTGGCTTCAACTTCCATATCCAAAGGTGGAATTAATAATACCTCATCAAGTGATGAGAACTGAACAGATATTAAAGCACTGCTCCTCAAAATTTAACGTGATACAAGCCAGGTGTGGTGGCTCACATCTGTGATCCCAGCTACTCAGGAGGCTGAGGTGGGAGGATCATTTGAGCTCAGGAGTTTGTGACCAGACTGGGCAAAATAGCAAGACCCCATCTCAAAAACAAATAAACAAAAAGAAAAATGTATCAAAAGTAAAGAAAAAAGAAAAAAAATAATTCAATACAAGTGACCTTAAAAATGCAGAGTTTAATTCATTGGATCTGTGGTGGTACCCAAGAGTCTCCATTTCCAATAAGCTCCCAAGTGGTACTGCTGCTCTGTGGACCCCACTGTGCATAGCAAATATCAGTGGAAAACACTGTTATTCTTCCAAATGATAGTGAATTTCTGTCCTATTCCCATTTTTCTTTGGTGCATGTTTTCCCTCAGTATCTACTCAACCAACAAATACTAGATGCTTGTCTATGGCAGGTGATGTGCAGGACATAGGTATTTTAAAGTTTATAAAGACATTGCCCTGTGCTCAGGAAGCTTTCAGCCTATGTGAGAATGAAGATCACTTACCACTACAAACAGTTTGGACATGGAGGCCCAAAGCTACCTACCGCTTATGCTCACATAGCTTGCTGTCCACATTAACATGGTTTACCATTGCACTGTCTTCATTAGCATAACTTTCCTATTACAGATAACTTTTGGCCAGGCAAATAATTTGACTGTTCACTAAAGTAACTTCCCCAAACTCCCATCAACTCTTCAACAAAAAACATCAATAGAGTTCACACCTTAATACTCTCTGATCCTCTTGGCTAGACATCTTCACTGTGCTGTTTCCACCAAACATAAGTTATAATATCATGATCCTTACCCAATCCTAATTGTGCCCCCACAGTGAACGACCAACGTTAAACCAAGCTTCACACTCCCAGTAAAATCCAACCTCACCTTTCTCCTTATGAAACACTACCAAAGCTTTGTCCAGGCTGTGGTCTTTCTTACCACAGTAAGCAATAAATTTAACTTTGTCTTATCAACAGGTTTGTATTGGTGATGTTTAGGGAGCTGAAATTTCCCATATGGAAGAAACAGACATGGGAATCAAACATATGTTACAAGGAGATAAGCAGTGGCGCCAAGGGGTGGATTAAAAGACTCTAGCTACTTTTTTGTCATAACAAATAAATATCCAATTTAATTATAATCAGTACATTTTTCTCTGCAAACTCAGTTTAACAACAAATCCCCTATTCTCCTCTTATTTACTCACCCAGGCATTTGGATGTTATCACTGGTTCCATCATCGATTGTGATAAAATATTTGATAAGTTTTATGTCCTCAAAGCTTCTTTGACAGTATAATACATGAGAGTGACATTAACCCAGATTAAGGGAGAAGGGGAAATCTTTTGGTAGTTGTGATGTCAAAGCTAAAACTAGCTGGAGGCCCAGAATTAGGGAAAATCCAGCATCCAGACAGACAATGTAAGATCATGGTATTTTCAGGGAAAAATATAAATTGGAGCAAAAGCTCAAACTGGGGAAAGAGTGAGAAAGAAACTAACGGTCTAATCAGTCGTTTATGTCAAGTTAAGTAGCTTATGTCTTTGCTACCCGAAGTATGGTCTGCAGGCCAAAATTATTGCTATAACCCTGAGTACTTGCTAAAAATGCAGAATCTCAGACAATATCCCAAACCTACTAAATCAGCATCAGGTAATTAAGAAAATCCCCAGGTGATTTTGATGCACATCAAAGTTTGAGAAGCACTATTCAAAATAATATGCTGGAGGCTATGGGAAGCTACTGAAGGATTTTAAGAAGGGAAGTGACATAATTGAATTTGCATTTTAGAAAAAAAATTACTCTGTGTCCATTCATTCCTTCAGGATATATATGCCAAGCATTGACCTTAGAGCTGGAAATTCAGCACTATTTAGAGTGGATTAGCTGAAACTCCCTATTCAGTATTCATTCAACAAACATTTATTGCATGCCAACTTCATTTTTTTGTTTGCTTATTTTTTGCTTTTTTGAGACAGGGTCTCGCTCTGTCACGCAGACTGGAGTGCAGTGGCATGATCCCAGCTCACTGCAACCTCTGCCTCCCGAGTTCAAGTGATTCTCACGCCTCAGCCTCCTGAGTAGCTGGGATTACAGGCATGCACCACCACAGCCAGCTAATATTTGTATTTTTAGTAGAGACGGGGTTTTACCACGTTGGCCAGGCTGGTCTCGAACTCCTGACCTCAGGTGATCCGCCTGCCTCGGCATCCCAAAGTGCTGGGATTACAGGCGTGAACCACTGCGCCCCGCCTGCTTGCCAACTTTCATTTGACTTTTCCAAAAGCTTGATTTGGAAATAATCCCACACTGATGGCTATGTTTTTAATGGAGTCGACCTTTGTTGTCCAGGACAAATAACTGTTAAGAATCTTCTAGCATACTGTACTCAAAGTCCTTAGCACTATAAGGTTATTGGTTCAAACATGAAAGGTTTTTTTGATGTAGTTTTGTAGAACTTCTATTGCAATGCTATTTACTGTATTGGAATTTGACCCACAGTACAAGTTATAGTACAAGATACCAATCAATATATATATATATATTTTTTGTTAACGAACAATGTAAGATGTACAGCTTGCCAAATCTAAACTTTAATATTAGAGATTATAGGATCAGTACCATTTTTTTGCTAACATATGCAGAGGATTGTCCTTTGGTGACTGAAAAGAAAAACAACAATTTATTAGTATGTGGAGTCTCTGTCTTTTTAATAATAGTCAGTGTCTTATTGGAATTTAATAATAGTCAGTGTCTTATTGGAACTCACACAGACGTGGTGTGAAGAGCTCTGACAAGCTAGTTAGCCTATTTTATGCTTGTTTTATTCTTGCTTCCTATATGTAAACATGGTGAAGGACAGTGGGCAATGAGCTCTCACTTCTATTTTAGCGATTCTGGGTTGCTTGGGCTGCCTCTAATCTACCAAGCCAAAATCATTATAAGGAAAATAACCAATGTAGCTAAATATAAAGTCATCACTTCCCTAACTCAGTTCCCTTTGTAGCTACAGGAACACTAAATTTCATTCAAAATTGTAACTCCCAAAAAGCTGGGTACTCTAAGACCCTGGATAGTTTTCTTACAGCCTCATAGGGTTTGGCAGGTGCCCTGAACATCTGGCAGATTCCCTGAGAGAACAAAAACTCAGAAGCTACCAAAGATTCAAATATTCCCTTCAATACCCACCAGCTAGGGAAGTTTATACAAGACCGTGGGTTTCTCTGTATTTGGTTCTTTTATTTACATAATAGCAATGATAATAATATCTTTGTTATAGAATTGGAGGATTAAATACAATAAAGTATTTACAGTACCTAGCACTTAATAAACTCTCAATATATATTATTTTCCCCACTCCCTTCTGGGTTATTAAGACCCCTATAAAATGCAAATTTATTTACATCACCCCTAGTCACTAACATTTTTGAACCGTGGAGTTAATTGAATTAGGAAGCCTGTTAAAAAGAGTAAGCCCTGAGTAAAGAGGATGTGTATTATGTTCTCTAAAGTGTGTGAAGTGTGTGGAAAGAAGGTCCAAAAAAGGAGGGCTTGCTTGAGATGACTGATATCCAAGAAGATAGTACACCCTAGTTCTCAGAATCATTGAATGTAAGGGCTGATCATGAAACTATCTATTTTGCAGATGAGGACACTGAGGCTAAGTTCAGTGAAATAACTTGCCTAGGCCTTAGAGTTAGAACACTAGCGAGGCAGGATTGAAACCTAGTGAATGAGAGGCTTCCAAAAGAAAGAAAACAATGTGGACACAGGGGAAAGGGGAGGGATAGCATTAGGGCAAATACCTAATGCATGTGGGGCTTAAAACCTAGATGACGGATTGATGGGTACAGCAAACCACCATGGCAAATGTATACCTATGTAACAAACCTGTACATTCTGCACATGTATCCCGGAACTTAAAGTATAATAATAAAAAAGAAAGAAAGAAAACAGTGTGAAGAATGAAAGCAGGATAGGGAATGAGGGAAGCTACAGCTCAGGGTGAAGTCTTGTTTTCCCTTTGCCTCTGCCCTCTTAGTAGTAAGTATTCCTCAGGGTAAATCAGTAACATCCCTCAGCCTCTCATACAGAAGTGCCAGAGTGTGATCAGGGTATTCTGCCATTAAACATTCAAGATCCTCTACAACCATGAACATAGAAGAATGATTTATCCTTATGCTCTTGCTGTATCAAAGACTCTCAGAGATTTTCAGAGACATGCCTTTTCCATACTGATCAATGAAGATGGGTCACCAGAAACATCACAAAGTGACAGTTTTTGTACTGCCTTCCCAGATAATTTTACAGACTGATATGAATTTGAAGCAACTTTTTATTTATTTTTATTTTTTTAATTTTTATTTATTTATTTATTTATTTATTTATTTATTTATTTAGATTGAGTTTTGCTCTTGTTGCCCAGGCTGGAGTGCAATGGTGCAATCTCAGCTCAATTCTCCTGTCTCAGCCTCCCAAGTTGCTGGGATTACACGCATGTGGCACTACGCTCAGCTATTTTTTTAAAAATATTTTTAGTAGAGATGGGGTTTCACCAAGTTGATCAGGCTGGTCTCGAACTCCTGACCTCAAGTGTTCCACCCACCTCAGCCTCCCAAAGTGCTGAGATTACAAGCATGCAACAAGCATTTTTATGGAGACCCTACCTGAAGAGCCATTCACTCCAAGGAGAATTGAATTTGAATAATATCTCCACACAGATAATTCTCAAATCCACATCTCTAGCACATACTTCGTCCCTGAATCCCATACTTGCATCCAACTGCACTCTTTATGACTTTACCGGGATGTCTAACAAGCTTTCAAACCTAACAATTCCAAAACAAAATTATTGCTTCCACCGTTACCTCTCTACCATCTAACTTCATCCTTCTACCATTTTCTCAATTCTATTCACCTTATCTACCTTTGACTCTTCCTGGGCTCTTCTCTTTCTTTCCCACCCCATACCCCATTCATCAGCAAACCTGGTAGTGCCACCTTCCAAAGATACCCAGAATCCATGTACCTCTCATTGCTTTCACTGAAAGCTTTCTGGTTTAGAATCACCATTATTTCTCATTTGAATTGTTGCAATGACTCCCTCTGCTTCAACAGGTACTCTACTCTCTGTTCTCCACTCAGTGACTAGAACAATTTATCTCATTTCTTTCCCCAAATGAGTTTACTTAGAAAACTATCTTGAAAAGACAAAATCATAGAGATGGAGAACAGAGTAGTGGTTTCCAGTATTCAGGAAGGAGAATGGGAGATCGGATGGGTGTGACAATAAAAGGATAGCTTGAGATAGCTCCTTTGTGATGCTGGAACTATTCGGTACCAACTATCAAGATAGAGGTAGTTGTTACATGACTCTAGACATGGTATAAAATTGCACAGAACGACAGACACAGATAAGTGCACGTAAAAGCTGGTGAGATCTGAATAAGGTATAGATTGTATTAATATTGATTTCCTGGTTTTGATATGGTATATAGTTATATAAGATGTGAAATCTGAATAAAGCATAGATTGTATCAACATCAATTTCCT